>NW_016160118.1:61475-70049 GCF_001687245.7 Rhagoletis zephyria | reverse complement strand
ATCTATCCCCAAATGGTTTCATAAATCCCCAAAATGGGGCGAAATCCTGACATCTGGCAACACTGGGTATAATGCCGCCCTCGTGAATAGCTCAGCTACAGTCTTACAATGTAGTAGTCCCAAATAAATAGCCAAACAAATATTCGTGTTTAGGACAGAATACTTCCAATGTGTTTAAAAAATTTTCGTCATTAATGAATTTATTTTTTTGTACTAAATTTGTTTTTTTTTTAAGTATATTTTTTAATATTTTTTTTACACATTATTTCATGAAATTCGACTCATTTTTCTTTCATCTTCTTTTGTCATTTCACATATTTTTTTTTTCAAATTTATTCTTTTATTTTAAATGTATTTTTTTTTAAATTATCATNAAAAATCTATCCCCAAATGGTTTCATAAATCCCCAAAATGGGGCGAAATCCTGACATCTGGCAACACTGGGTATAATGCCGCCCTCGTGAATAGCTCAGCTACAGTCTTACAATGTAGTAGTCCCAAATAAATAGCCAAACAAATATTCGTGTTTAGGACAGAATACTTCCAATGTGTTTAAAAAATTTTCGTCATTAATGAATTTATTTTTTTGTACTAAATTTGTTTTTTTTTTAAGTATATTTTTTAATATTTTTTTTACACATTATTTCATGAAATTCGACTCATTTTTCTTTCATCTTCTTTTGTCATTTCACATATTTTTTTTTTCAAATTTATTCTTTTATTTTAAATGTATTTTTTTTTAAATTATCATTTTTTTTACTCCTCAGTATTTCAATTATTTGTGTTACTTGTCCCTATCAAAAATATCGGTTTTTGAAGAAAAATTGTGAGGGCAAAGTTGTAGGAAATTTGATTTTCTTCAAGTCTGACCTTACTTATTTATGCCGTAGATTTGAAAATGAACGAGGTATAATGCAATATTTTGAGATTACCGCTTGTTTCAAGTTTATTTCAAAAACTATCAATTATAGAAGAAAAATTGTTAGGACCCGACTTGTATAGAATTGAATTTCCAACAACTTTTGTTCTTATGATTTTTCTTAAAAATTAGAAATGGCCAAGTTATTCAATGAAAACCATTTTTTTTTTCGAAAAAAAAACAAAATTCGGGCATGCGCAATCGCTGGATTTGGTCGCCACTTGCCATTTACACCGGGACTGATCCCCCCGAGGGCATAATATCCAGAAAAAATTCGAGAATTAATTTTTGCGAGGTCAAAAGTGTATAATGACTGTACAAGGAGGGCGACTTTTCCACCACTGTTTGGAAAATACAGCAGTGGTTTTTCTTACGCAGAATTTGATGCTCTTTCAGATGAGCATTGGTTTTTTGAGGACCTCGATGATACTCGGATCCTAGAGGCGAGGCGTCGCTTATCTCGCTGCAGCAACTGATACGGCTAATCAGGGGGGCTTGCAGCACTACCTATTCGTATTGCCCAATTCCTCCCCTGTCTCGAGGAACAATCAGAATACGGGCCTCGCCTAAGGCCAGTCAGGGCCCAAAAAAAAATAAAACGATTTTTTCCATTAAAATAAATGTTTTCAAATTATAAAAATATACAAAACTTAGGTTTCCACGATAATTTTACAGAAGAGGCTAATGAACTGCGTGATAAACTTGACTTAAGAAGTTTTTAAACTGCCAACAATTTTTAATCACCCTAATCGAAGAACTTTTGAAACGATTACCTAGTCAATTAAATACTTTTCAAAAAGCTTTGATTTTGTCACCAGAAAAGTGTGTGAATCACAAGAGGGGAGTTTCAGGGACCTGCCAATTCACTATTTGACTTTGAAGGAAAGAAAAGCAGCGGAAACTTAATATCTAAATCTTTAACTTTCCCATGGAATAACTTTTTTCAGAACCATTCCATCCGACTCTGAAGAATTTTGGATAATTGCTTACGGCGTAAAAACCGCAACAGGCAATAAAATGTTTCGAAATATAAGTAAAGAAGCCTTCATATTTTTATCCTTGCCGCACTCACATGCTTTTGTTGAGCCCGTTTTTTCCGTAACGAATTCAACAAAAACTAAGATTCGAAAGAGGATGAGGTTGGAAAGCCTTAATTCAATAGTTCGAATAAAGTGTTATATGAAGGCTAATAGTTTCTGCTGCAAAACGTTTCTAATATCGAAAGTATGTTACCACGGTTGAATAGCTCAACATATGATAACAACAGAAATGTAAATGATTCATACACTATAGGTGATTTTGAAAAAATTGTAGAAATAGCTGATCTCGCCTTATTATAGGTTTTTACTTTATTTTTCGCGCCGAGCGATTAAAAGCGGATTGTGCGATTAATCAATTAATATGAGTTATAATAAGTTTAATAATTGCGCAGTACTGTTGCGAAATATGTTCAAACAAATATTTTTTAAAACTAAGCGTATTTAAAAAAAATAGTTTGTACATCTCTATTATCAAACTGATTTGTGTTATTTATTATTACCCTCTGAAAGTGTTATATTGGTTTTTGGTTTTAAAAACTATATTATAACAAGATCTCATTTTTAAAATAAAATATTTGTTAAATCGATTTCATGAATTTGATTAGAAAAAATTGGCGAATTTTGGCGATTTTTGGCGATTTTTTGTTCAGAAATTGCGTTTTTTTTGAACAATCTGGACACACTGTCTCCTTCTATAGTGCGTCGCGCTCAGTTATGATTGCCACATTTTTATAAATGTACTTAAAGGGGTATTTTTCGTGCATGGGTCTTTTGGCCTATTTTGCTTATACGTATAGTGAAATAATGAATCGTGGAAGATTTTAGTAACTAATACTATTAGTTTATAGAAACTTTTACATACGAAAAATTTAGTACTTGTAAAATTTAAAAAAATTTAAATTGGTAAAGCTCATTTGTTTAATACCTAGGCACCGTTTTATTAGAATCAATTCTTTAAAATGCTGGCCGGCCAGATGGTTACGGTGTTTCGATTTTATTATTTTCTTATAAATAGGTATTTTTTTTTTATTTTTTTTTAATTTAATTTAATATTATATTGAAAACATTAGTGCATTAAGATGTAATCTTTACTTGCACAATGATAAAAACAAATTGCAAGAAATAAAATAAAAAGTATTTAGTCCTAAATATAGAGTATAACTTATAAATATTATTCTTTAACACGTTGAGTGCCACCATACAAGCAAAAAAAATAGAGCACCTCCGGCCACAAAATTTTTTTCACATAATACAATAGAATATTGTGCAACAATTCAGAATATCCGATTTTTATCAAAATATATGCAATATTCGATAAATACCCTTAATTTTTGTATACGGTGACACATTGGTCTCACGGGGCCAGGAGATTGACCATAGGTACTTATGTGCTTTTATGAGACCAACGTGTCACCACACATTCTTGTATGCACTTTGAGCCGTCTTGAGCATGTTTTAGCTTGCAACAATCCGCGTTTATTTCCGTTTGAAATTTTTTGAGTGAATAATTAGTCAGTGATTCAGTGCGCGTCGGTGAAAGAAGTAAAAAATGTCCGCTTATGAAAAAAACGAAGAACGTTTGCGAGCCTTATGGCAAGAACTTATGTCCGATGAGGAAAATGAAAAGAGTGGTCCGCTTGAAAATAATGGTACATCCGATGAATATCAACCAAGCTCAAATGATTCCGACTCTAGCGAAAGTTGCGAACCACCTCCACGAAAAAAACAGACGCGAAGTAGACTCGATTGATCAAACGATTTCGAGTGTCATTGAAAATTTGCATTTTTCTGATTCCGAAGAAGAAATTGGAGAAGTGAGCCTATCTGAAAATATAGCGAACAGACCAATTATAAACGAAAGGGGTAGCTACGAATGGTATCCTGCAGATGGAAAAGCATTGAAAACTTTTTCTTTCACTGAGGAGTCTTCTGGCTTTCAAAGTAGGCTATACGGTTTGTACAATAAAGAAGCAGTTGACTTCTTCAGATTATTTGTAAATAACGATATCTTGGACCTAATTGTAAGTTATCGCTATCTTTCTTGGAAACCAGGTAAATATGTATACTCAATATCTGAAATTGTATGTGTTTAGGTACTGGAAACAAACCGTTATGCCTCACAATGCGTTCAGAAAGACTCATTGCCACATTCCCGTATTCAAAAATGGACACCGACGGATCGTGATGAAATAGAAAAACTTCTCGGCATAATAATCTGGATGGGATTATGTCCATTTCCTTCAATGCAGTCATATTGGAAGAAAAATACGATTTATCCGAATTGCTTGCCCAGCATTATTTCGAGAAATCGTTTTCAAGTATTGCTTAAAATGCTGCATTTCAACAATAATGAAAATCTGACAGAAGATAGATTACAGAAACTTTCACCATTGATAGAAAAACTTCGGGAATCATTTCAGCAACCTATTATTCCATCTGAATATGTCTGCATCGATGAAACGCTTGTACCTTTTCGCGGGAGACTAAAGTTCCGTCAGTATATTGCAAATAAAAGGCACAAGTTTGGAATTAAACTATTCAAGTTGTGCTTGGAATACGGCTATACCTATGATTTCAAGGTATACTGCGGAAAGTCGAAGGATGAAAACGTGAGCGTACCATCTAAAGTCGTAATGGATCTCATGGAAAAACTTCTTGATCAAGGTCGTACACTTTGTACAGACAACTATTACAAGTCAGTTAACGTGAAACGCATTTGATTGGTACTCTGCGATCAAACCGAAAATTTAACCCAAAAGAAGTCAATGGAAGAAAACTGAAGGTAGGAGAATCTATATCCATGGAATGTAAGAAAGGTATTGTAGTTCAAAAGTGGGAAGACAAAAGAGACGTTCTTGTTCTAAGTACGAAATATGGAGAAGAAATGGTTAAAGTTAAACAAAGACACCGAGAAGTATTGAAACCGAAAAATGTAATCTAATATAACAAATACAGGTCATACATAGACATATCTGACCAAATGAAATCCTATAATACCTGTCTTCGCCGTTGCATGAAATGGTACAGGAAACTTGCTATAGAACTAATAACTGGAACGGCCCTAGTGAATGCTTTTATCGCTTATAAAGAAATATAGAAAGAAAAACTAGGGATCACGGAATTCAAGGAAAAAATTGTTGAAAGCTTATTCAAATTTGAAAAAAATGACGATGAATTGGTCGTGCCAGAACCAGCGCCGTCGCTGTATATTATGCTATAAAAGAATAGCCGGAGAATCGGGTAGAGAACAGGCTTCCAGGAAAACACCCCAAACTACACTGATATGTGTGGCGTGTGAAAAATACTATTGTGTTTAATGTTTCTTTGACTGTCATAATATAACTCAAAATCTTATGAATTGATGTAAAAAAGTATATGTATATGTATGAATGTACTTGAAATGTAGTAAAAATATTTATTTTCTTTTTTTTTCAAATGAATTGATGTAAAAATCTTTATGTATTTTTTCCTTTTGTGGCCACAGTGGTCTCATACCCACAGGCCAAGCAGCACGCACGATGCATTGAATCTAGTATGGCACGCATACACTCTTTCTAATGGCCTCTATGAAGCGGCTGCAGCAGCACAAAGTGTTATCTCAAACATTATCTTGCGAGACCAGGTGCACCGCGAGGCCTGGAAGCACCTTCGCGACGGGCCCCTGCGTAAGCCCGCGGGTACGGGCCGGAATATTTGCTGTCAGCACGAACTCGTGCGGGCCTGGGCGTTCAGTAAAATTTCATAAAAGCACGAAAAAGCCCGTTGCTAATACTAAAAATTTAGATGAGCTTGTGTTTTTATACAAAAAAAAAGTACATATTTAAAACTCTTTTGATAAGAGGAAAGCAAAAAAAGAAATATTTGGAAACCGATAGAAAATATATGATACTTAGTAGTTTTGTTTACATACATATCTGTACATAAAATACCTTCCACTTTTTCTACTTCCCAGAAAATATATTATAAAAATCTACAATAAATGTTGGCTCTTTATTTGCGGGCTGGGGCGTGTCCCGTCGTGCCGGGCCAGGCCCCACTAAAATTCTTAACGTGCGGGCTTGTGCGTGTTTTTGAAAGTTGATTTTGCACTCGTGCCGGGCCGGGCCTGAAAATTTAGGCCCGTGCCCATCTCTAGTAGGAATAACAGCATAATGGACAGTTCTTTGAACTATAAACTGTAGTTCTTATATATACTACGTTTATACGCATGCATAAGTCGCTTTAATTCATTTCGCCGCGATTCAAAACATATGTATAAACTGAATTTCAATTCGCTTTGAAAGAGCAAAGTGTTTTGGCTCACACTCCATTTTAAATCGGTAGTTTATTTTTCCAGACAGTTAGAAAGAGTGTATAAACACCGCTCTCACTCAAAGCGAATTGGAGATCAGCTGTTCCGCTCAAATTCCAAATAATCGCATCAGTATTAAAAAGCTGATTAATAATAATCGTTCTTTTTCTTTGCCTCGATTTTATAATGCCGAATAAAACTAGATTTTTATCACTTTCCATTATGTTAACAGCTGATTTTATTTGCTTTTGAAGACGGTTACTTTGATGCCGATATAAAGCCGTAAGTATAAACACTAGAGCGAAATATGTACGGTGTCAATGCGCTTTCAATTAAGTCGATAGTTCTGTGCGTATAAACGTAGTAAAAGTCGCACTATTTTGTGTTTAAATAGTAGCAAACGCACGCAAACAACAATCTAAAAACAACCCACCACTTTTTGCTTTGGGCATTTTTTGTAAATTTCCTACACAAAATATGGCAAGCGTGTGCTAAGATTACGAATAAAAACAATCACCAGCCGAACGTAACGTAACCTTGGCGAAATCTGCAAGCAGACTGAATCGAAATTCGCTCCTTTGCTTTTGCATACGTATATACGAACTGCGGCGCTGGCGTTGCTCGCGAGCAAAAATTGCCACCTATGCTCTGCAGTAGCGATGGGCATAATGTGCACATACGGGCAAAATGCCCAAACGTGCAAACCCTGGGCAGATGTGCAAACCGTTGGGTAGATGAGCTGAGGTAATTATGCCCGGGGGGGAAACAGAAAATTTTGCGCGAATTGCATCTGTATGTGTGATCGGAATGAGAGAACAATTATAAGTGAGTACTCACGAATGTGAGACGCCATGGCTGCCAACTTTCCTAAAAGCACCGAAACTTTGGACAAATCAAAACATCATACATACTTATGTGTATAAAAATATTTTCGTATCCAGAATAAAATGCACTAAATAAGCAATGAACATGGCGGGAATGGTATTCTAATAATACTATATAGTTGACGAATATTTTTAGGTATCTTCGGCTCAGCTAACATGAAAAAATCTGCATGTATGCATATCTATATATTTTTGATAATTTGAAGATTTTAATTTTTAACGATGCAAAGTGAAGTGTGTGTATATAAATTTTGATTAGATCAAAGGTGTGTATTTAATTTGACAGCACTTGTGCAAATGCTCTATTTGTTTTTTTTTTAATTGCAGGTATGGACATAAAAGGGCAAATAAGTTTTGCATTGACTACATTTTACAAACCCCAACGAGCTCAACAGTCACGAAAACGAAGACGACATTCTTATACCTTTCATGAGCATGAAATGGTATTATAACTCTGGTCCGATGTTTGTAAGTACCAGAATAAGAAGAGATAGGCCCATTAAAATGTATACTTAAATTATCAGAACGCCGAGCTGAGTCGATTTAGCCATGTCCGTCTGTCCGTCTGTCTGTCTGTCTGTCCGTCTGTTTGTATGCAATCTAGTCTCTCAGTTTTCGAGATATCCGGATGAGATTTTGTAGGTGGGTGTATTTTTATAATTTATTAATCATTTGTCGGAACCGGAAGAATCGGATCACTATAACATGTAGCTTCAGATATGAGATTTTTCGTTATAACTTCTCCATTTATGCAGCTAGGAACATGATAGATTTTGACGATTTTCTCAGTAGACTTTGTATTATTATTTATAGAATAGCTTACGAAATTTATCTGTTTTAGCAGTCCAAATAAAGGAGTTTTACAGTAAAACCCCATATCTGAACAATCAGTTGTATGGAGGATATAAATAGGTTACAGTGACCTGCTCTTTGTTAATTTTACTGTAAAACTTTCTGTTGGTAATTAGTGAAAATATTGCGAAATTTCATGTTTCTAGCTGTATATATGCAGAAGTTATAACAAAGAATCTCGAATCCGAACAATCCGTTGTATGGATCTTCCGATCCCGATCTTCGCCATTTTCACTGTAAGTATTTTTTTGATAACGGGTGGAAATATTGCGAAATGTCATGTTCCCAGCTGCATAAATGGAGGAGTTATAACGAAAATTCTCATAACTGAACAATCAGTTGTATGGGAGATATATGTTATAGTGACCCGATCTTTGTTATTTTCACTATAAGTATTCTGTTAACAATGAGTGAAAACGGCGCGAATTTTCATGTTCTTAGCTGCATAAATGGAAAAGTTATCGAAAAAAATCTCATATCTGAACAATCAGTTGTATGGAGGCTATAGGTTATAGCGACCCGATCTTCGTAATTTTCACTGAAAGTATTCTTTTGATAATGAGTGACAACAGTGCCAAATTTCCGTGT
>NW_016160118.1:54073-56704 GCF_001687245.7 Rhagoletis zephyria | reverse complement strand
TTGTGCTTGGTGCGTTTTTGGTGCTTTTGTTTTTAGTTTGAAGACTTCAAATTAGAAAATCTTAGCAAAATTTATAGCAATCGTAAGTGTGCTAAGCAATTTTAACAAAATCATGGCACAGTGACAATCATAAGCGACAACGAAATATGTGCAGCACCTTCAATCATGCCAGAAGAAATCGACCGTTGTGCAAGAAACATTGATTTTTATTAATTTGAATCGGCATCCTTACAATAAAATTATGTATTCATATAAAGTCAGCGTTGCCGCTTTGGTAATTTTTAACCAAAACTGGTAACTTTTTTCTTCACTCATCAAGTTTGGTAATTTGGTAATTTATTTTTCAATTTGGTAACTTTTTCGATTCGGTCTTACATGGTTCTGATTCCACATTAGTAAGTGGCCCGTAAGCGTTTCCTTTTATAGAAATACCAGGTAATCCTGAAAGTTTCGCAAGGTGAAAGTTGTTTCAGCGTTCCTTGGCTACTAGAATGGTGTGATCTTTAACAAATTGCTTGAAAGTGGCTATTGCTAAGTATATCCACCGCGTCCTTTCCTGGAAGGTTTTGGGTGGTCCTACCTTTCCCTGTCAGTTCGTCAGCTTTGCAATTACCATCAATTTTGAAAAGTTTTAACATATTACAAAAAATTACCAAACTGACTTTATGTGCAGAACTGTAAAAACATACATGTCGAGCCCTAACTGCCAAAATAACGTATGCAGTTTGGTAATTTTTTGTTCAACTTGGTAATTTTTTTCGATGATTTTGGTAAAAAATAAAAAAATTATGTGGCAACACTGTATAAAGTCCATAAAATACACCAATAAAAATTTGGTGATTTTTTAAATTCAAAACTTGGCAATACTGCCTTTTGTTCGATGCTTCTTCTTTTTCTTGTCGAGTTCGTCTTGCTCTCTTATTCTGGTATATTTTGACGTCACGGCCAGTTGCTCTCAGCTCGATTGGCGCAATCTTGTATTCTATCATTCTTGTGCAGTGCCCATGACCGCTCTGCAATGAGTTGCTCAGTAGTGAAGTTGCCTTTACTAACAGGGCAGATAAATTGTTCCTCACTTTAAAGTATTTTCGTTTTCTTATCTTACCGGTAAAAATAAATTTGTTATTCCGATATTACGGCAACGAGAAAGTGAAACTTCACTACATACGTCATAAAATTTCAAAGGTTGGCAATGCAACATCTATACTAATTATATAAAGAGAAGTCCCTTANGTATTTTCGTTTTCTTATCTTACCGGTAAAAATAAATTTGTTATTCCGATATTACGGCAACGAGAANATGAAGTCTGAATTAAAATGTTTTGTGATATAATTGTACTTTAAGTAAGTTTCGTGTTGGGAATTCGGCGCAAGGTCCATTTACAGAGTCCCATGTAATAAAATAATTTATACTATTTTGTAAAAAAGCACAAGATAAAAAGTTATGCTCTGGGTTTATTAAAGCAGTATATATTTGTGTGTATTACATAAATAGTTATTTTTTTGGTTATAATGTTTGTTAAATGAGGGATGTAATTAAGTAACTTAACTTATTCGGAATTTTGATTATCTATTACTAATTATATAGAGAAGTCCCTTATTTTTGTAACAGGTAATCTCGTGAACGGCTGGTCCGATTTTCATGAAATTTTGTACATAAATAGCTTTTGGTAACCACCATGTTTTCGGCTAAAAAAAATTTACTTTTTTCGGGTAGGTGGACCAGGGAACGGTCTATTCGAAAAAATCTAATTATGGTCCGATTTGCTTAAAATTTGGTACGTAAGTAGCTTTTTAGCATATATTAGTATATATGATCCATTTTTTCCGGGAAGTGGTCCAGGGAACGATCTATTCGAAAAAATCGTATTTACGGTCCTATTTGCTTAAAATTCGGTAGGTAGGTAGCTTTTTAGCATATATTAGCATATATGACCAATTTTTCCTGAGAATTGGACCAGGGACCGATCTACTCGAAAACTTTTATTATGGTCCGATTTGCTTAAAATTTGGTACGTAGGTAGCTTTTTAGCATATATTAGCATATATGATCCATTTTTTCCGGGAAGTTAACCAGGGACCGATCTATTCGAAAAAATCTTATTTACGGTCCGATTTGCTTAAAATTAGGTACGTAGGTAGCTTTTTTCCTGGATAAGCTTATAGATTCCTGTTTTCCAATTTTCATGCAATTTCGAATATAAATAGCTTTGAGCAACGACCATATCAAGGGGCGAAGATTTTTTTGCGACAATCAGAAACAACGGATACTGTCAAAATATAAATATAATATATAATAAATCTTAACTAATAAGGCTCGGCTGAACCGATTTTTTTGAAACTGCCACCTGCCGCACGTGTCCCAAGGATGGTTTTAGGCTAAAAAAAAATCTATATGTAAAGGGGGCGTGGCACTTCCCATACAAACCGAATTTCTCATGCTAAATATCTCTGAAAGTGTGCATGGTAGAGTTCTGGAACTTGGTATGGAGATATACGAAATCAATCGCATACCCTTGGAGAAAAATTTAAGCTATTGAAAAAGGGGTGTGGCATCTCCCATACAAACCGAATTTTTCATATTGCATATCTCTGGAAATTTTTTGGTAGAGTTCTGGAACTTTGTATGGT
>NW_016160118.1:53908-54063 GCF_001687245.7 Rhagoletis zephyria | reverse complement strand
GGGTCTCTGGATGGTTTAGTTTCACAATTTAATCCGACAGTTGGCGCTGTATCTGAGTTATAACTAAAAATCTTATTTATGATCCGATTTGGCTAATATTTTAAATATGTATGCAATACTATTGCAAAAACGTGCTGCCAAGTGGTGCTGAAGTC
>NW_016160118.1:46344-53856 GCF_001687245.7 Rhagoletis zephyria | reverse complement strand
ATGATTCGCACCCATTTTGAAATTGCCACCTACTATACTGTAAAGCTTCTAGGACATTCACTATAGAACCGGGTCATTGTTGCCGCCAGGGAGTGAAGAGGAAAAAATTTATTTCGCTTTGCGAATAACCGTGCTATAAAATGTCGCACTACTAGAGAATTTCAAGAGCTTCTTCACGGAAATAACACTTTCCTTAGGTTATTTAAAGCGGCAGATGACCACCAAACCATAATCTTATCAGACGAATGTGCCTAGGAAAATTGTAAACGTGAATTGTTGGTGAAAATCTTGGACCAAAAAGTTTCAATAAAATATATAAAAATTTTGGGCGGGACGAAGTTCGCCGGGTCTGCTAGTAAGCATGTAAAGGCCAAGAGGAACTGTTAGCAAAAACCAAAACGTTGGTTGAAATATCTAACCAAAACCAAACCAAAATTTAAAGTTGGGTACAAATTTTTAAAGGCCACATCGGATGAGCAACAATTTATCGATTCGAGAAATTAATGCGCTGATGAGAAAACGAAAACTCATATATCGAGGCGATAAAGTGATCGGTAATCTAAAGGCAAAGAACGTAAATATATAAGAAGAGACAACACGTTATAATTGTAGCGAGTGCGAATATCAGGATATGGGATTCTTTTTTCATCCAATCAAAAAACGTATTTGGGCAAAAGAGAAGGCACGCTTCTGATATTCAGACTCGCTACAATTATAACGTGTTGTCTCTTCTTATAGATTGATGTTCTTTGCTGAAGGTTAGATGAGAAAACGGCCCTTATTGGCCTTACAATCGTTACCAGTGGTAACTTACCACATGCTGCGTTCATTTATTTTTAAGAAATGCTAAAACGAAAATCTGGCAAGCCAGAAATGTGTTAAATTGAAAAATACACAGTACAACAAAAAAGCATAAAGCAGAAATACCTGGGAAGTTATGAGTATTTTCTGGTAGGTCTTTTCGAGTAAAACCAGAATCGAAATGTGAAATTTGCTAAACACCCCCAAAATCTTGATTTACCGTTAAAAAACGGGTTTTCATACTTTTGTGCACTTATAAGCCTGTAACTTAGTTGATTACGAACCGAGTTTCAGTTTACTGTCAGGTTTAAAAAGAAGAAACTTGGGCCTTTCGAACGATATACATATATGTGAATAAAGAAACCTTAAGAGATCTGTGGGTATTTACCCATCAAACACATTTATTTTTATTTTTTACTTTTTTTGCCTCTTTTAATTTTGGTGAGGTTTTTTACGCGCTATTTTATAAGAAAAGCACACTAGTCCTAAATTGATTGTGAAGCTAAGTTTAATAACGAAAAAAACTAGTGTTTATTTTAAGAAATCGGATGAAATTTTACCGAGTAATCGCACTTTTTATGAAAACAAAGTTATTGCAAAAATATTATTTTTGACTAGTAAGGTTTTCTTATAAAATAGTGCGTAAAAAGTGGAAAAAGGCGAAAAAAGTAAAAAAAAATATATATATGTGTTTTCAGAACAAATACACACAGATCTCTTAAGGCTTCTTTATTCGTAGATATATGGTTCGAAAGGACCAAGTGTCTTCATTTTCATCTCAAAAGCCTTAAAACATCATTACATTTATTTTGCTATATTTTCGTTGTCGAGATATTTGATTAGGTATCTTTTTTCAAAAAAGAACACTCTGCGTCGCATTACATCGACTTTGCCGCTTTATCGTTGTTTTCGCTGGCATTTAAGCAGCCATAAAGCACTGGGCGATTCATATTAATTGTACCAGTGAAGAAAAAGAATTCCGCAAGAAAATTCGCCTTGGTATCGGGTTTCGATACGCAGTGGCTTAACTATATCATCTGAAGCCCGTGGCAAATTCTTTGGATGTAAAAATCCTCACGATGTAATTTAATTTTAATAAAGTAATAAGTAGTTACCCAATACTATTAACAATAATGTGCGCATTTTAGTTAAATATCTAAAAAAATTTATTTTCAAGAACATGGGTTTATACATACAAATTTATGATGAAATATCAATTTTATTTTGATAAGAATAAATTTCTTTTCTCCGAGCTTTCTGTTTTGCAAAGGATCTATAACATCATCAAAGTTTAAAGATAGAGCCATAGAATTTTCAATAGACAGAATAGCCAAGTTACGTATCCTGTATTGTCCCACAGAGTTTCTCAAATAGGTTTTTAAGTATTAATTTTAGTTTCGAAAATGATCGTTTATCTGTAGGCACAGGAATTGGAACAAATAACATTAATGCAGTACATACATACTTCAGGAAAGCAGGACGACATAAAATAAAGTATATGTATATGGGCATTTCCTACGGTCGCGAACCGTACGTTCGTACGCTTTTGAAGTTTAAAAAGCAAGAAAAACATAAATTTTTATTATTTTTTTATGTTTCGATAGCATTTTGCTAGGTATGATCTTTCGATTGTTATTTTTCAATATATTAGCAACAACCATGCGGTCGTGAACCAGTGTTACCAACCACTCAGAAAGCTTCTCCCAAATATTTTTCAAAACCCCTAAAAACACATTTCATTAGCGTATAGAAAAAATGTACTTACTTATTAAACAATATAGTATAATCAGCCTCATTGCGACAGTCGTACCGAAGGCAAGAAGTTTTTCGAGAGGCGAATCGTATCGAAAATTTCATGTGAATGCCTAAAATTTCGGCTCGACTAGTGTATTAAAACGGAAAAACTTGCCAGCACTGCACAGTTTTCGACGATTTTCGTCGTTTATTTATTTCAGCACGACAGTAGACAATGCCAATATAGCCTAATTTACGACTTACGCAATGAGACTGGATAATAGGTGCGTTCGACAAGTCAAAAATTTGTAATAGTTTTTCCAAATTTTTACTGGATGGCGTTCGATAACGACAAAAAATTATCCAACACACAAAAATTGAGAGAGCAAGCGTTCATTTTGATGCAAGAGAAGCGTTCATTTTGTACTGGCAAAATTTTAGTCAGCAAAAATTATCCAACACGAAAACATATGATCACAAAACATATGGTTGCAATTTTTGTAAACAAACAAAATTGCATTTTCCGAGTTTTGGTATTTATATGCTTTTTGGCTACCTGTTATGTGACTTTATGATAGCGCCAACTAGTTTTTACTTCTAGAAATGTTCCTGGCAAACATTGAACGTTCACTTTCCTTTTTTCTTCCATGGAGGCAACATGAATTTCAGTTTGTTTACAAATAAAACATAAACAAAGTCAGCTGGTGTGCTTCTTCCTCCAGTTTTTGCAAGTAATGGCTAATTTCCTGTTCGTTTACTTTTTTACTTTTTCATCTCTTTGGGAGAGAATTTTCGCTTACTCTCTTGATTTTGATTGTTGGCTGGTGTTGGCTAATTTTGTTTTCGAACGCAACTATTATGTACATATGTATGTATGTAGATACATATCGCACGTTTAATAATATGCAGAATTATTTAAAAATTTTAATATTGTGGGAAAACACAATCAAAGTTTGATCAATTCATACAGTTGGTATACCAAAAGACAGATGGAAAGACTCATATCTTCGCCATTATTGGGAAGTTTAGTCATCTGTTAGGCTGAACATATTCTCCTTATCAAGGTTAGTAATTGTATGATAAAGTTTGCTAAAACGTAAATTTTTAATTACATCTGTATATTATTAAATTTGTGATATATTGCAATTAAATGACTTCTTTTCTTTAATTTTTTAATTAGCTTACCGTCATAAGTTACTACCTTCTTTAGTACGAAAAGTTCAAAAAAAAAAGTATTAAAGTTCAAAATCTGTTGACGAATTTCTGAATTATAGAACTTTGAAAAAAAGGTGACGAATCTGCCCCAGTTTACCCTACATCAGGGATGGAATTACAAAATTTCAAAATAGTGCCGAAAAGATGAAAGTGCCACAAAATTAAAATTGCTTTCTTTTAAGGTCTTGTAAGAGCAACAAAATATTAGAAATAGAATTTTTAAAATACACGGCAGTAACTCATAATATAACAAACACCATGATACACAAATTTGAAGGTAAAACCGCTGAGAGGCAGACTGCAAATTTTTGAAGTTTGCTAACATAACAAAAATGTTCTCAAATTTTCAATATCACAAATACATTCTCCCTTTCAGTCTCAAATAAAAGAAAATTTAATATTCTCATCGATTTGCTTTTTGTTTTACTTTTATTTGGCATTTGAGTTGCTCTCATAATTTCAATTTTATAAAGTAGACAAACTTCGAAAAATAAATGATGGCCGACGATTGAGTGAACGGTTTTACCTATAAATATTTGTATCATGAAGAAACACCATATATGTACACAAATCGACATTTCAACCTTTGTACACAAATTATAAAAATTCAGCAGGTTTTTGAAACAACAAACTTTTAATTCAGAATTTTCAGAGGGATTCCTAGCTTTCGAGTTTATGCATTTTTTCCACATAAAGTGTGTTCGATTATTTTCTAAATAGATGAAAATGTATGACACCGTCGCAAAAAAAAAAAATATCAAAAATCGACGGGATTTTGCAGAAACTTGCACTTTTATTAAATGGGCTATAAAACTGCGAACTTATAATCTTTCCAAAAATTCTGAGTTAAAAGTTTGTTGTTGCGAAAACTTACTTTTCGTACTGCGTAGTCACAATAGAATTCAGCGTTTTGTCAACAGCTGCCGCACAATATTTCTCACGGTCCTTATTTTATGGTGATTTCGTTTCTTCCAAGGCATATTCAACAAGGTAGAAGTGACAACTCAGTCGAGCTTTCTCATAGCTGACTGTAATGTTAAAAATGTAAACAAAGAAATTAATCCTTTGTTATGCATTTACCATATTTGATAAAACTCAATGGGCCGTATGCATAAAACTAGGCAATTACTTTTACCTAAAATTTCATACCTTTCACTTAAATCTGTTTGAAAAAATCGAGTAAAAGGTCTGAAATTTTAAGAAACAGCATTTGCTTATGTTGTATGCATACGGCCCAATATCTTTGAAATGAAAGTTTTTAGTTGCTTTCGATAACAAAATTAGCCAACACCAGCCAACAATCAAAATCAAGAGAGTAAGCGAAAATTCTCTCCCAAAGAGATGAAAAAGCAAAAAAGTAAACGAACAGGAAATTAGCCATTACTTGCAAAAACCGGAAGAAGAAGACACACCAGCTGACTTTGNAGGTAGTATCAGTAGAGCAAAAACAACATTTGCGTGTATTTTGTTGTTGCTTCTGGTATCGAAAGTGTCAACAACTGTTCTGAATTTTTTCTTCTAAATCAAAGCGTGCCATGTGAAATACAAAAAATTATAAAAAATAAAAAATTGAAATTGGAAAAAATAAAAATTGATGCAACTTTCTTTCCTAGTAAATTTGTTTGCTTCTCGAAGCATTGATCCATCCTTTGCAAGGCCCAGTAATCAGCGGTCGTGCTGCCGAGTTGGGCGAACGTTCCAAAAGCTGCTATTCAATCGCTTGTTTTGTATGGAAAAAGGTTTCACAAGCAAATGGATTTTAACAACTTATAATTTTCGTGAGAAAAAATTAAAATTATTTGACATTTTCGAGACCAAATAATTTGAAAATAAATCAAATCAGCTGCTCTACTGATACTACCTGTTCAATGTACCTTGAACGCCATCCAGTAAAAATTTGGAAAAACTATTACAAATTTTTGACTTGTCGAACGCACCTTTTGTAAATATGAAAAAATTTAAAATCTCATTAGAATCAGCTTCATTTTAGTTATTGCATTTTTGTTTCAATGTAAATGTGGAAATGAATACTTACATAGAGTTACACATTAAATGAAACACACTAATTTATAAAACCGTTTAGGCAATTTTCTTGCTTTTACTAGCCCAATGCTTTTGGGCATTTATTTTTTTATTCAAATACTTAATTCTACAGTATATTACACATTAAAAAATTTATTCCTTCTAAATTTACATCAGAACTTAACTTCGATAATTTAGCTATTAAATTTTTGCAATTCGGAATTTCCTTCCCCTAAATTTATTAAAAATCTTTGTGTCAACTTGGAATTCAGGTTTAGGTTTTATCAGACCACCATTTGAAATTTGGTCTATCCATGTATATGGGTGGCAGATTTTCTCTTCATATTCGGTATGATAAATCCTGCACCTGGGAGCAAACGCGCCCGCTTAGAAATACTCGGCAGCGATGGGCACCAAAAAAAGTCACTGGCACTAAAATGGTTTTCGCGCACACGTGATGAGTTTCCTAATGAAACATCGCAGCAATTTGCGATCGTTGTCGCTTCACTTGACAATGTTTAAAATAACGCACAAGTTTGTTGTCCTGGCTCTTGCCAAACCTAACATACCGCCCGTAATTCCTCCTTTTAATTTTATTATGTATTTAAAATCAGTCGCACAGCTCACAATTGAAAATTTAAATTAAAAAATTTCAAATTTTGAATAGTATAGGGTTAAGAGTCGACATTTTAGTCGCAGTTCAAAAGAGCGAAATGTCGTAATCATGATTGAACTTCTACCTTATTAGTTGCGGTCTCGCACGAGTCCGGACTAGTCAGAAATAGTCAGAATCAGTCAGATTTTACTGGAAACCGATCCCGTACTCGGTTCTCTGACTATTGAGAGGACAAAAAAGAGAGTAAATACGGTTCTCTCTCTGTCAGAAGTTACCAGTTTTAGTCCGAGAATTTTTTGCTGGTAAATTCTGGTAAATGTGTCGAACGATCAGCTGTAGTGTGTTTGGCAACCAAATTGTAAACAAAAGAAAAGTGCACTCTGCTAATTCATGTTGAAAATTATTTAATTACTTGTATAAGTGGATTCTAATGAATGTGAAAGTATTTTTGGTTATTTACATGTGTGAGCTGAGTGTGTTTACATACAAAATAAGCAAAAATTTACAACCAAAATTTGGAGGTTATGTTGAAGTTGACAAAAGTTACCATTTTTTACTAGAAAGCGATCCCGTACTTTTCAATGTTACTCTCTCGCTCTGAGCGAATTTTTATTTTTTGACAGTTTTACTAGTCCGAGTCCGAGGAATACGGGATTGCACCTATTATGCCTTGATTTCTTCCAACCATCTGATTTTCAGGGCAACCATCTCCCCGACACAGCTTCAAAGGGCAGAGAATGTGCCTTTTTGCCTTATAAGAGTGACATTGTAAAAAACGAACATACACTTTTCCCACCCTCTGACTTTAATTTCAAATCTATCACGAAAAAAAGGTGCAATTAAACGGCGACATTTTTTGGTAGAAACGAAATTACCATTAATTTTACAACGCTTTTATCAACTTGCAATGTTGTGTGTCCAAAAACTTTCAATGTTGTGGATCCAGAAACTTTCAATGTTGTGTGTCCGACACCATAAAACCTTTGCTTTGAAAAGTTCCTATAAAAAAGCATAGTGCATAGGGCGACATCTGTAGTGAATAGGGCGAGGTAGATGACATCTAGATGTCGCCCTATGTACTACGTTTGCTACAGCGGAAATAGACGACACGCCATTTCTTTAAA
>NW_016160118.1:33715-45178 GCF_001687245.7 Rhagoletis zephyria | reverse complement strand
ATGTATGTATGTGGGTATATGAATAACGACCGCTTAAAATCGATTTCAAAGTTCTACTTTCGCTGTAGAAATTTTAGGTCTACGTTATGTAGTTTGACTATTGTCAATTAAATCGAATGCTTTGTATGCATGCGCTCCACGTTTTTCAGTTTCAATTTCATAGATTATTTATAATGACTTTTGCTAAAATTTCAAAATCAAAAGTTATCAAAACAAATTCTATGGGACTGAGAAATATTATTTTCTACTTTTTAGTCCATTTATAAAAGCGTTGTATATTAAAAAGTTTTTTTATATTATTTATTTTAGTGTAATTATCACTTTTGTAATATTTTAACCTACAATGTAGTATGTGATTTTTTGTTATATATTGGCAATTTATGCTTCATATAATTTATGATTGTGCCAAAACAGGATGAATTGTGCCAAAAGTGCTTCTGAGAATGAAAGTGCCAAAAATGGCACTATTGTGTCCACTTTTCCATCACTGCCCTACATACATAGCAGAGAATGTTTATGCAGTTCTGGCGCTCCTCTTTTTAAACGTGTTTTTACAGTTCTCCTTCTCTGTGGTCCACATTAACTGTTATACTATAAAAATTTACCATCCACTGGCTTCCACAACATTTCCCTCTTTCAATGAACTTAGTTTCGCACTGTCACCGTCGGATGGCGCTGTTGTTTAGAAGAGTTCCACTTTGACAGCTGACGTGCTACCTGGGAACTGTCAAAAATAGCAATTTTAGTTGACAGCGAATTTTCATGCGGGTTGTGTGTGCGGAAGTGTTTTACGATAATTGATTTGTTGGTGTACCATAGCATTTCGACAATGCTAACAAAAATTGCAATAGTTTAGCAATAAAAAAGCATTTTTCTTAATGCAATAGCTGTAAATAAATTGCGGGAGAGTGTGGAGGTACCAGAAAACAGCCGTAAAAGTGTAAAAAATTGTCTACTTAGGCGCAGCCGTGGAAAAGTCCATTTGTTTACATCTTTCGTGTCAGCTGCAGTTCAATAACAAGAAAAGAAAAAAGTGCGAAGTGTCAAAAAAAGAAAAGAAAAGTTCGCGAGCGTCTGGATAAATATTTAGTTTTGTTTATATTTTATCGCAAAACTGAATACAAGTTATTAACAGTGTTGCCGTTTTGACTATATACTTCAAAAGTAACACGTCTTTGTGCAAATTTTGGGAAGATACTTTATTTTTTCGCTCATTTCGCGTGATACTTAAATTTTTGGGAAACGTTTAGCTATTTGTACAACGATTTAGTGGTGTGGGCGGAGGGGGAGGGGGCGTGGCTCCCCAAATCCCCTCTAAACGAAGGAGGATGAACGCCGCTTTATGAAAAGTAACCCTCATCCCCCTCCCCCCCAAAATACGCCTTGAGAGCTGTTTGAAAATAGGGGTATTTTAGATTTTTTGCAAGGAAAAAACAAAGTTAAACTTGCGTCCGAAGAAGGGGGGCTGAACACCTTTTGCAGAGAACACCTTTCTGCGTAGGGGCCTTCGGCCGCGCTTAGGGATTATAACCCTTACTACGTAGAATTCTCCTTTCTGTAACCTTGGGAAAGGATGAGGTAACTAGAATTCCCTTTCTGTGTGGTAAACCTGGGGCTGCCGCCCCAGTGATGTCTATTTTGGTTACTGGTTGTTTTATAAAAATATCCTGTATATAAAAATGTTTATACAAATTTATAACAAAAATTTGCAACAAATACTATATTTCCAACCAACATTATTGTTAAATTAGTCCACAGATTTAGTAAATTAAATTTTTGTAATAAAGCGTGAACTGTTGTCTACAAGTGTGTGTAAAAGTTTTTTGATTCGATTCACGCGTTTGGGCACAGCAAGCCAAAATCGTTGTACAAATTCATAAACAGTACCCAAATTTTTTCGCGGGGAAACTCCAATATGTAGGTCCCTAGGGAGCTATTAGAAAAATGACCAAAAATCACAATTTTGCGTTTCGCTTGTTTTAAGCAAATGAAAGCACTGACTTGTATCAAAACGCAGCAAACACTTGGATTTGTACAAAAATTTATAATTTAGATATTAAAGTTTATATTAGCGATAATAAAAACAATGGCCCGTAGTTATAGTCAAAATATTTCATTTTTATGTATTTATTTATTAAAGTCATTTGACCTATATACATTCACGTATATACATTTGAATTATGTATTGCAATATACAATAAAAGTAAAGTTAAATTTACTGCTTAAAATACGTTAACCTGTTAACTGTTTCCTTCCAAGCTATATAATAGTATGTATATTTAACTAAGATAGCATATTCTCGATGCTGTTGGAATGGACGGGATTCCAAGCAGTACTGTAAATATATCACGTACGATATGCGGTCTAAGAGTGTAATTTCCAGAGCCGCCACAACTGAGCGGTTGGAAAGGACTAGTTTCCAAGCCGCTTCTTATAAACTTCTCTACCGGCAGGCGATCTGAATGGACGAAATCCGGAGTCGCGCCATTTGATCGGACGGAAAGGACTAGTTTCCATGCCGACCTTCTTATTTCATACATTATGGGTGATCTGAATGGACTAAATCCAGAGTCATCCAGCCAGTACGGATGGAAAGGACTAGTTTCCATGCCGGACCTTTCTATCTGATATCCAATGTTCTACAGTGATCAAGTAGCAGCCTTTTGAAGGTACCAACGTTTTCGCAATTTTGTATTTGAGCTGGAAGTTCATTATAACATTTTAATCCCTTATAAAAGATATTCTTCTTATCTATTTCCATTTTATACAGCGGCAGCCTGAAACTATTATTTCCCCTGAGTAAATACGAATGGGTTTCACTATTATATAGTAGGATATCACTCAGATAATCTGGGAATCTACCTTGTTTTATGTTAAACACGAATTTCATAGCGTGATAAAAATTTTGCTCAGCCTGTTTAATTCTGCGACCATTTCCTGTATGGGCCTGTCGTACCGCTTGTTCAAGATAAATCGCATAGCCCTATTTTGCATTTTTTGAAGCTTATCTATTTGTGTGTCGCTTGCTATAAAAAAGATAGTTGGACAGTATATGAAATGTGGTTCAACTATAGATCTGTAGACCAAAGTCTTATACCTCCTTCCTACGTTCCCACGACAGTCGGGTCTACGTAACCGGAACGACCCAGATTTATATCTGTCACTGACTGTCACTCCAGCAACACTCCCCAAAAAGTCTTTGGGGAATTTGTATGCTGCTACAACAACAACAACCTCCTTCCTAAGTACTTACATGATCTTTTCATGAGACCAATTTTTTTACCAATTTTTGCTACTGTGTAGTCAATATGTTCCTCAAATTTTAACTTATCATCGATATACATATATACCTAGATATTTAATGATTCTTACTTTCTCAATTACTTCATCTTTAATTTTTAAACTGTAATTATCGGAGCTAACGTTAGCTGCTCTAGATATGACCATAAACTTTGTCTTGTTCACATTTAATTGCAGTCGACTCTAATACTATGTCTCCATTGTGAGATTTAATGAAGATTTAGCCCTCTGACGAGATTTGACGTTAAGGCTGCATTTCTTTATTCATTCTGAACGTTTGGAATACACTTTTTTGTTTATTTATTCTTTAAAACGTTCCTGATGATATGGTGACGTATATTTCAAACGCATTCTGTTTATTCCGGCTGTGAAATGGGATTATCCGGAATGTATAAAGAAACGCAGCCTAAATGTTTTGAGATTTACCATATAAAATTAAATCTCGAAAGGCAGTAGATTTAAGTTAAATCTTCGTCAAATCTTCAATAATATTGATCAATAAGTACGATTTGTTGGATGTGGCAACCACAAATTCACATGCCATAAGTCAAATGACATTTGTGTTTTCAATATACAGTTGAGGACATTGAAATCTAGCCTATCATAAAAACATGAATTTTCGTATTTTTAGGGATTTTTATATTTTTGTTAGTTTGGGAGGAAAATTAGTAATACATACATATTTACATAACTTTGGCTGTAATAAATTAAGAAAATATTATTTTAAAAACTAAAAATTTAGAAGAAATGTTTTATAGTAATATCATGCAGTCTTCTCCGCTTTCTATAAGTCATTTACGCGCTGCGACAAAAAATTTATAAATTTCGGTAATGGTTCTGCTTCGATAACATTGCACTGAACATCCTCTAGAACTCAGTTCGTATTCATGATATGCCAAAGGCCCACGATTGGATTTTCGGTTCCCTCCTATGAATAAGAGAGTTCTACAATAATGTTTCTTTCCGCAAATGTTTTTTACCGTTTTGATAATTTTTCTTAAATTCGGGAAAATGATACGGAATATGGTACCATTCTTTACACTTTCCAAACTATATATTATACATACATATTTACCACGAATAAGAAGCCAATAATATTCAGAATTCATATAATGAAATTCCGCTTGGTACCTTCCTTTTGTCTGTCTGCATATCAATGTCCGCAACTGTATTTATAAAATCATACATAAGCAAACGTCAAATATTTAAAAATGTGAACGTCAAGCATATCTCGTTGTGGTAATGGAGACGGTTATGATTTAGCAACTGGATTTATTAAATCTTAATGGAGAAATCTCTCAATGGAGACATAGTATAAAGTTAAAAGCAGGTTTTTTGACAGATATCCCATTGAAAGCTGCTTTTAAGTTTAGAGTCGACTTTATTTTGACTTTAACTACGGGCCAAAATCTAACAAAAGTTGCGTTCCCTAACTCGCAGGAAGTTGCAAGAATTTACAGGAATTTACCAGAAAGCGTTCCCGTACTCGATTCTCTGGCTTCTTTTGCTTTTTGACAGTTTTACAGGTTTTAACCCAGAAAAGTTGGGGAAGGCAACTAAAATTATTTACGTTGAACTGTCAAAAGACCGAATGAAGAAGAGGCGGGTGGTTAACCCAACGAGCAATTATCCACAGTATTTTTGCGAAGAAGTTTCTGAGTAGGTGGCCTTCGGCCGCGTTTTATAACCCTTACTAAGTAGAATTATCCTTTCTGTGTTGCGAAAGAAAGGGGGGCTGAAACCTTTAACGCCATTCACAGTATTTTTGCATATAACTCCTTTCTGCGTAGGCGGCCTTCGGGCGCACTTAGGGATTATAACGCTCACAAAGTAGAATTATTTCTGTGTTACCGAAGAAGAGTGACAGAACACTTTTTGCAGAGAACACCTTTCTGCGTACGCGGCCTTCGGCCGCACTTAGGGATCATAACCCTCACTAAGTAGAATTCTCCTTTGTGTATTGCCGAAGAAGAGGGGCAGAACACCTTTTGCAGAGAACACCTTTCTGCGTAGGCGGCCTTCGGCCGCACTTAGGGATTATAACCCTCACTAAGTAGAATTCTAGGCAGAATCAGTCAGATTTTACTGGAAATCGATCCCGTACTCGGTTCTCTGACTATTGAGAGGACAAAAAAGAGGTAAATACGGTGCTCTCTCTGTGAGAAGTTACCAGTTTTAGTCCGAGAATTTTTTGCTGGTAAATTCTGGTAAATGTGTCAAACGTTCAGCTGTAGTGTGTTTGGCAACCAAATTGTAAACAAAAGAAAAGTGCACTCTGCTAATTCATGTTAAAAAGTATTTAATTACTTGTATAAGTGGATTCTAATGGATTTTAAAGTGTGTTTGGTTATTTACATATGTGAGCTGAATGTGTTTACATACAAAATAAGCAAAAATTTACAACCAAAATTTGGAGGTTATGTTGAAGTTGACAGAAGTTAGCATTTTTTACTAGAAAGCGATCCCATACTTTTCAATGTTAATCTCTCGCTCTGAGCGAATTTGTATTTTTTGACAGTTTGGGTGGGCTTTAGTAGTCAGCCGCACCTTGTTTTTTAAGAAAACCAGGTGGAATTAACAATTGAAACTTAGTCAGGATGTTAAGCGAGGTATCCTCTAAAACATGTATAACTAAAAAATATAAACAATATAATTGTATATAAGTTATTTGTTGTTAAAATTTCTTAAGACGGTCCACTTGATTTCCTTATCAAAGAGTGCATTTGTCACATACTTTCATATATATAAATGCACATAACACTACCTAATAGTTTACACACTTTTATTTTATTTTATCTTGTATATAAATCACTTTAATCCAACTTTTATTAACTTGCAATTACATTACATTGCACCCATATTTACAATCATGATACAATAACACATGGTTGCAAACTGACACATAAGATGTGTTGTAAATATTATTTATTTATTTATTTATTTTTTACAGTCTGTTAGACTTATATTGCAACAAAGATTTAACANTTAGACTTATATTGCAACAAAGATTTAACTATAAGAATGTTTTTTGATTTTAGATTTAAAATGTAAATATTAAGTATTAAATACAAGATACAAAATGCTCTACAGAAATTTTTAAATAACATTATTTCTTTATCACTGCAATTATTTTATGTCAATATAAACGCATGCAATTTTCTGGAAGTTATGTAGACGGTTGGAAAGGCCGAGTTTCCAATCCGCGCTATTCTTTTTGAGTTACTCCATTTATTGATATCTCCTGGGTGGTCAAAAAGGCCGAGTCTCCGATCCACCCAGTCGCGCTTTCGTGACGGTTGACGGTTGGAAAGGCCTAGTTTCCAATCCGCTCGTTTATTGTTTATTATCTAAGGGTCTAGTTAATCGGAAAGGCCGAGTTTCCGATCCGCCTAGTCTCGATATCTTGGTGGTTGGAAAGGCCTAGTTTCCAATCCACGCTATTGTTGATACATCACTATCTTGTAGGCTGCGTTCTACAATAGTCAAATAGCAGCCGCTTGAAAAGAGTGATAGTATCACAATTTTTTATAGCCTCTGGTAATTCATTGAAGCACTTTAAGCCTTTATAGAAAATATTTTTTTTGTCCACTTCTGTTCTATACTTCGGGAGTCTGAAGCTGTTATTCTCTCTCAACAAATATGTATGCGTCTCATTTATATATCGGAGATTATCGCTAAGATAATCCGGCAGGTTGCCCTTCTTAATATTGTACACAAATTTCATAGCGTGGTAAAAAACTTGTTGCTTCACGCTTAACCAATACAAGGTTACAAGCATACATCTTGTTGGTGTGTCATACGGTTTGTTGAGGATGAATCTCATCGCTCGGTTTTGCATTTTTTGCAGCTTATCTACATGGGAGTCCCCCGCTAGGAAGAAAATCGTGGGGCAGTATATAAAGTGCGGTTCTACTATTGACCTGTACACCAACGTTTTATATCTTCTTCCCAAGTACTTACACGATCTCTTTATAAGGCCAATTTTTTTAGCAATCTTGTTGACTGTATACTCAACGTGCTCATCAAACTTTAGTTTGTTGTCTATGTATATTCCTAGGTACTTGACAATTTTCACCTCTTCGATATTTTCATCTTTGATTTTTAATTCACGGCTTATGGAGTCAGCATTTGCCGCTCTGGAAAATACCATAAAGTTAGTCTTTTTCACATTCAGTTTGAGTTTATTTGAACACAGCCATTGATACAAAGAATTAAGATCTTCTTGCATTTTGACAATCGCATTTGGTAGTTCCCTATCACTGATCGTTAACAAGGCATCATCCGCAAAGAGTTTTATTTTACAATGTTTGAGAGAACTTTTAATATCGTTTATATATATATTAAAGAGTAGGGGTGCCAAAACTGAGCCCTGTGGTAATCCGATGTCTACGGCTATCTTACTAGACATCTTTGAATTAACTATTGTTTGTTGCCTACGATTACATAGAAAGCTTCTAAACCAGTCAAGCTCAGTGTTTTTTATACCAATGTATTTTAGTTTATCCAACATTCGGACCCTATCAACGGTTTCAAATGCTCTTTTAAGATCAATAAACACTGCCACTACATTAAGGTGTCTGTTCAGATCTTCTTTCCATTGAGAAAGCACCAGATTCAGCGCAGTCTCACAGGAATGTTTAGCTCTGAATCCAGATTGTTCTTTTATGAGTATTTTATTGGATTCCACATAGTACTGTAGCTGGTTTTTCACAACGGTTTCTAGCATTTTTTCCAAGCTAGGGAGAGTATTGATGGGCCTAAGCTCCTCAGCTTTAACCGTTTTTCTAACTTTCTTGACGGGCACTATTGATGAAATTTTCCATTCTTCCGGTACTGATCCTGTCTGGAGACTCTTATTTATAAGTAGGGCATAGAAATATCCCATATAATCAGCAGAGTCCTTAATAACACCTTCAGAAAGTAGGTTGTTTCCCCCAATTTTCCGCTTAAATTTTTTGGCAATTTGAAGAATGTCTTCCGTTGAGACCTCTTCAAATTTTAGCGTACTTGTGGGAGCTCGTTGCTCGAAAAAATCATAGTTTACACACTCTATATTGGTATGTATTTCCAAAATGCTGTCCACGAAAAAATTATTTAGGTTTTCCGCAATTTCAAAGCTGTCTACGTAGTTGGTGTTATTTATTATCACTTCCCCAATATTTTCTTTGACCTCCGTGTTATTGACTACCTCCTTTAAGTATTTCCACATGAGTCGGCTGTCACCCTTATTTATTTCCACCTTATGCTCTAAGTATTTAATTTTTTTACACCTTACCATTTTCTTATATCTGCTTCTCACTAAATTATATTCACCCCAGTACCCTGACAACACTGCTTTCTCATGGGATTTAGATTTATACTTGTTCATCTCTGTCAATTGCCTATCATACCATTTGTTCCTCTGCCTAATGCGAGTTATTTTTGAGTAAGTCAACTGCCTCATGGCCCACATAATGCAATGAGTAATATACTCCACCATACCGTCAGCATCGAAAAAATTTAAGTTCGAGAAATCGCACTGCCTTAGTAAACTTGTTAAGTTCTCAGGGTTATATCTCTCCCAGGATATTACTTCTGCCTCCTTAGCAAGTGGGTTAAGTTTATTGACATTTAGTCGAAACATTATTGTTTCGTGGTCAGATATTCTATGATCCTCGACCTTTTGACATATAACTCGGTTATCATTGGAATACAACAAGTCAATACGTGTTTCCGAATGTTCCGTCACCCTCGTATTAAAATTTATCAGCTGTTGCATGGCTTGTTGCAAGAAAACATCATTGAGTTTTCTGCTGTAGGTTGATACTACGTTCATGTTTATGTTAAAATCGCCAATGACAACAGTGTTCACAGAATTTTCTGAGATTTCTGCTAAGATATCCTCCATATATGTAACAAATTCCGCATCACTTGAGCTTGGGGAGTGATAAACCACCCCGAGCTGCCACCTGGTATCACAGTGTGTGAGTTGAATAACTATACACCAAACATTTTTGTCTAAAGCCTTGTTAGTTATTGTTTTAAAACCGAGCGTGTTTCGAACGAGTATTATCACTCCCCCTGTGTGTCTACTGTGTGAGTCGCAGCGTATCATCTGATACGCCGGGAACATTATTTCCGTATCCTCTATGTCATCAGTTAGGCATGTTTCGGAACACAAAAGTAGATCCGGGTCGGTAAAATCTATAAGTATTTCTAGCTCAACTTTATTAGCCACTAAACTCTGTATATTGAGATATACGCATTGCAAATATTTGGGTAGCGCTTTCTTTACACCTGGGTGAGACGTAAACTCAACGCTAGGGTCCCCACAAACTTGCTGTAATTGTTAGTAATTTACAGTATTTCTTTTATGCTCGAGCTTTTTCTGGTATACAGGACACTGTCGGTTAAATGTCATATGATTTTCATCAAGCCCTAAGTTAAATTTTTTATTAGCACGAATGCAGTTTATGCATTTGTTTAATGTTTCCTTAGAACATTCCACAGTTTTGTGGTTATCTAAGCACTTGAAACACACCTCATCGGCTTTACATTTCGCAGCTATGTGGTTAAATCCCTTGCATTTGAAACAGAAAGTAACTTCCATTCCATCTTTGACTCTACATTTTTCCCAACCTATGTTTATTTTTTCTCTTGCCAGCACGGCTGCAAAGGCATCTACATCTGTTTCCACTAACGCATTATAATGTTTTGCATTTCCTCTTTTTGTTTCAAAACATTTCAAAATTTTGAAATTACCATTTTTGAAGCATTCATTCTGTTTTTTTATCATATCCGAGAGCTGCTCATTCTCATGTTTAAAGCTCATTCTATATACCATGAACCTTGGCTTGGTTACGTTTGGGATTTTTATTTCATATCTATCACTCATTTTATTCTCTATTGCCTTTTTGATTTTTTCACGCTCAGTTCATTTTCTGTTTGTATTATAGTAGCTACACACGACGAGCATATCCGCGCACATGCGCACATGCTCGTCGTTTGTAGCGTGGTTTGCGAGCATCGCATTGGAAACAAAAACAACAACCTCATTTTGTGTTGATGCTTGCAGTGTGCACATCGCGGATAAATGCATCCAAGCCATGTGCGTTAATTGAATTTTTGATAAATGAGGCTAAATTACTATATGTATATGTATGTACATACATATACATATAGTAATTTAGCCTCATTTATCAAAAATTCAATTAACGCACATGGCTTGGATGCATTTATCCGCGATGTGCACACTGCAAGCATCAACACAAAATGAGGTTGTTGTTTTTGTTTCCAATGCGATGCTCGCAAACCACGCTACAAACGACGGCATGCTCGCTGAAAATCAAAATTTTTAGATTTTTGGCGAGCATGCGCGCAAACCGCCCTACAAACGACGAGCATGTGCGCATGTGCGCATGTGCGCGGATATGCTCGTCGTGTGTAGCTACTGTTACTACAGCCCCACTTTTCCTCCCCTGTACACTATTAATTTTCAAGCCCGAGGGGTCAACATTTTTGTTCAAATCTTCTTTTGTTTTTCCCACTTCCTGCTTCTCTTTTGGTTGTAGAACTAATGGCTTCTCTTTATTTACTTTCGGCGGCCTATTATCTTTCGCAGTGTTACCTTTAAAGAGATCCGCGTAAGTGGCTTTCGCCCGCTGACCTTCTAACGCGTCAGCAGTCACCGATTTCTTTATCTCTTCACAAATTTTTTGTTCTCATGGCTTCGCAAAGATCATGGCTTTGCTTTTTTACGCCGTCAGCTATTGACTTAATTTGGTTCACTTCGAGAATACTCGCCTCACAGGTTTTTTGTACTCTTTGCATTGCATCAATGCGTTCCCCAAATTTTTTCTCTATTGATTGCAAGAGAAGTTTAAGCTCTTTCACTTGCATTTTCTGCGACTCCTGGAAGTCATCATTACACTCTTGGATCTTTTGACTATTTTTCTCTATTGTTAAGTTCATATTTCGGAGCACCTCATCGATGTTATGCATGTATGTGTGACATTGGTTACACATAAAGCGCACAAAGTTGTTTTCTTTGAGTACATTCGCACTGTACTCATCCAATTCAGAGCATTTTTTTGCCCAGTGCCACACTTTACCACACACACCATCACAGCGGATTCCGCTGTCACCGCGAATTGGATTCTTGCACTTATGGCATTTATCCATTTT
>NW_016160118.1:26179-31114 GCF_001687245.7 Rhagoletis zephyria | reverse complement strand
CATCATTACACTCTTGGATCTTTTGACTATTTTTCTCTATTGTTAAGTTCATATTTCGGAGCACCTCATCGATGTTATGCATGTATGTGTGACATTGGTTACACATAAAGCGCACAAAGTTGTTTTCTTTGAGTACATTCGCACTGCACTCATTCAATTCAGAGCATTTTTTTGCCCAGTGCCACACTTTACCACACACACCATCGCAGCGGATTCCGCTGTCACCGCGAATTGGATTCTTGCACTTATGGCATTTATCCATTTTCGCGCCTTATTGTTTTTGTCACCTCACTGCACTTTTATGTCTCTAGCTATATTTATTTGTTTGTTTAATCAAAATGAAACAAATTTTTGTGCTTGCAAATAGCACAATTTATTAGGACTTCGCTATTTAAGTCACTGGCTCTAACGCTGGTTAAAATCCCAACAATTCGGTTGTTTTTTTAAAATTTTCCGCAGAGCGATTACAAACACGTCAACAACGTTGCAGTGTTACCGTTGCAGTGTCATACCGTACAAAACAATACAATTGAAAGAACTCTACCTAGTGAGGGTTCTAATCCCTAAAGGGCTAACTATAATATGAATAAGCTGCCGTAACTGACTGTCAGAAAATGAACGAAAAGTCTGTCAAATGCATAAGCAACGTAGTGTAGACTTTTAGGTGGCTATATTTTACTTACATGAGTTCAGTGTTGCCACATTTAATTAGATATAACAATAGCCACTATCAAGCAGTTTGTTGTAGATCACACAATTATAGTAACCTAGAAATGCCGAAGAACTGTTCGTCTTGCGAAACTTCCAGGAAAACCTGGTGTTTCTGTAAACGGAAACGCTTACGGCCCACTTCCTAATTTGGAACCAGAACTTCTTTTGACCTGTGTTACATGTAAGACTGAATCGAAAAAGTTACCAAGTTGAAAAATAAATTACCAAATATGATAAGTAAAGAAAAAAATACCAATTTCGGTAAAAACAATCCCAATGTGGCAACACTGCATGTGTTACATATGTACATACATACGTAGGAAGGTGCGATCAGTATCGCTCTTTCCTTAACCAAATGACGTTTGGCGAAACTTGACGAAACTTGATGTTAATCACATTATAGTTTCAGCATAGGATTTATAAGGCCGCCTACGCAGAAAGGTGTTCTCTGCAAAAGGTGTTCAGCCCCTCTTCTTTGGCAACACAGAAAGGAGAATTCTACTGCCTGAGGGTTATAATCCCTAAGTGCGGCCGAAGGCCGCCTACGCAGAAAGGTGTTATTTGCAAAATGTGTTCAGCCCCCCCCTTCTTCGGCAACACAGAAAGGAGAATTCTACTAAGTGAAAATTCCGTATTAAAAATCCGCTATTATTCAAAATTTCAGTCTGGCAGCACCAAGTTTTATGTTATTTTGCTATCTTATTCATCGTTTATATGAAAACTTTAACAATAAATTATTTAAGAACTATAGGGTTGCTAGAAAAAAGGGGGGTCTTTTTGAAATCAGGGGGTCCTATTCTACCCCCCCTCATCCCCCCTTTTTCTAGAATTTGCCGTCCGTCTACTAAAATTTTCCCAAAATGTTTATATGAGAGACTGGTAAAATAATGGTGGTTATGAGTGTTTATATTTCTGCTTTCAGCCTTTTTCGAGCGAAAAAAGCAGCAAAACGCAAGTGAACATTGTGATTTTTTGCCATTTTTGTAAGGGGACTAATTGGTCGTGGGTTGCATTTTTATGAATGGCGGTTCATGTCCTCTCTAAAATGCGGGATGGGAGGCGCAACGGTCCCTACCCCTTCGCCCACCGTCCCCGTAACCAACGGCCATATTGGAAAGCCAGCCCTTTTTCGCGTAGTACAAGTTTTGATACATGTTAAAGATAAAATATTTATGTATATATGCAGTGGCAGAATTTGATCGCAAATATTGAAAAGTTTTAGGGTCAAATAAGCTTAAAGAAAAATGTTTTAAATGAACTATGTATTAAGAGCAAGAATGATAGAATACAAGATTGCGCCGATCAGAGAGGATTTTTGAGAATAACTTTTGTGTGACGTCACACTGGTGCAATTGCGAGAGAGAAATGCCAAAACGTGAGCAAGAATGGAAGAAGAAGAAAAAATGTTGCAAGGAAAACGTAAACAAGTTGCACAAGTGTGACGTCATGCAAACCACGATTCTGTCAAATTCGTTAAGAGAGGAATAGCGGTCCGAGATCGGCGCAACCTTTGTATTCTCTCAATCGTGTATTAAGAGCTGACTTCATTCATTTGTAATTTATTTTACTTGCCTCATAAATAGCTCTGCAGCTGCTGAGCGTATATTTTCAGATTTAAAATTGATCCAATATGAAAAGAGAAATAGAATTTCATTACAAACTGTTGAGACCATGATGGGGCATATTCATAGTAAAAGTAAAGTCGACACTGAAGGCAGTCTCAGCTTTTTGACATAATTTCTAACGAGTTTAACTTGGAATGGGTCGCATAATTTGATAATTAACGTAAATAATCGACAGCTAGTAGTTTTAAGTATGTACATAGCAGAGTTGTGAAAAATGCATTAAATTTTTTAGTGCATAGCATTTTAATGTAAATGAAAAAGGTTAATGCATTAATTTTTGATATTTAATGTAAATGAAAATTTCAATGCATTGATTCCGAAGAAATAATGCTAATGATTTTTTTTGTATTAACATTAAAATGTTTAAATGAATGCTATTGCAATAATTTTTTGCATTAAAATTATAACAAGCATTAAAAACCCATTAACTAATTTTATTTTGAAGTAAAAAATCTTTGCTGACGTTGAGGGTAGACGTTAAGGCTAGTTTTCACTATGTCAAGTTCAATGGCATTTGTCGTTAAATAGGTAAAATCACATTGTGAAATGGAACTAAAAAACGGTTTATTGATTGATTTAGATCAGAGTAGGTCCTCAGTTGTGTACATGCGCTGCTAAACTGGCTATCTGTCCGTACTTAATATATGTAATCGGCATGATTCAATAATACAAGGTTCGATAAACTGACAGTTGTCTCTCTCCCACCGCTCCCTTAGCAGTGGCACCGTGGTGCTTCTTTGCAAATTTACTTGGGAAACAGTGTAGCTTTGGTGTGAAATAGAAGTATCAGCTTTTGTGCAATATGTTTATTTGTATATGCATATGAAGCGTATTTAACTGAGGAAAACATAAACTGTTTTTAAATTGGATGTTTACATCAATCTCATAGTAGTTTTATTTTAATTTTGAGTCTTTTTGCAGTTTTTATACGGCTAAATAACACAAAAATTTTGTAATTCACGTAGATATATTATCATTTCGTACAATAATTCGTTTAAAATGCTAGATTTCCTGCAAATACATTAGAATTTACAAAAGGAATTTCACTACTATTTGCCTACTTTGGGTACTTTTCTACTACCATTTTCGCAGCAATGGATTTCATTCCTCCCCTTTCCCCATCCTTCGTAAATGCAACCTTTTGTAAGGGAGTGTCGAACCGCGGCTGTCAATAATTATCTAACCTTGTATTATTGAATCATGTGTAATCGGTATGCATCAACAATCAACATAAAAATCTACAAAAGCACTCTGCGGTGCATGCAAGAATGATAGAATACAAGATTGCGCCAATCGAGCTGAGAGCAACTGGCCGTGACGTCAAAATATACCAGAATGAGAGAACAAGACGAACTCATTCCCAAGACAGCCGGTTCTACGTACCGGAATGACTCGGGTTTTACCCGACCAAGGGCTGTTGTTTCGGCGACCTAACCCCGCTTAGATCGGCGATACCCCTTAATCATTGTTCGTCCATGGAGCAACTCCTTGCAGCCGGATTGCTCCGCATCCTTCTTCTCCGGGCGGGCGTAGAGCCCAACCCCGGACCAGAAACGTATTTCTGCTGTGTTTGCCAGAATCGACTCCATCCAAACTCCACTTCGGTTAGGTGCAACTCATGCAACGGATGGAGTCACCTAAGAACCTGCTCTGGTCTTAGGTCTCACCGGGAGTTGACCACAAGCTATGTGGCTCCCTGCTGCTCAAGCCAAACGGCCCAATTNCAAGCCTCCCAACCGCTCCCTCCCCCACAGTCTACCGGCCCGTCCAAATCGCGCGTGCGAGCCAACCAGCAGCTCCTGGTTGCACACACCCTCTGCTCCGTATGCCAGAGCAGAATATACCGGAACGTGACATCGGCCAAATGCAACTCATGCCTTGGCTGGTGTCACTTCCGCCTATGCTCCGGTCTACGCACCACGCGCGAATGGACTGCGAACTACAGCACCCCATGCTGTAGAGCACCACTGACGCAGACAACAGCGCCCTCATTGCAGCCACCTACCAACAGGCAGCAACAGCAAGCGCGTCAGATGCAACAGACCCAAGGTAGACCTCACTCCTCCCTCGGNAAAGCTGATTGGGACGGCTTCGCGGAAGTCACCGAGAGCAGCTTCGCCGCAGGGTAGTCACTGCCGCAGCGGCTCGTTTCATCCCGTCCGGACGTATCGCGGAAGTCCGTNACCCCCGTCTGAGGGACCTTAATTTGGAGATTCGGCAACTGGTAAATCAGCATAAGCGGAAAAAGTGGGAGGAGCACTTGAAGGCCTGTAACTTCACATCTGGTGTGAGTAAGCTCTGGTCAACCGTGAGGTCCCTGTCCAACCCAACGAAGCGTGATGACAGAGTGGAAATCTCTTTCGAAGGTCGCGGACCCGAAGAAATGCGCAGCCTACTTTAGTAGGCAATTCACACTGCACCCTTCGGTAGACGAGGCCAAACGTCGAGTGACCAGGAGGCTGCACAAGCTGCCAAAAAACCGTGCACCACTTGTTTTCACCAGCTGTGAAGTGAAGGGGGGCCATCGGGAAGGCGAAAGCCTCCAAAGCCATTGGACCCGACGGAATCTGTATGCTGATGCTAAAACATTTAGGGCCTA
>NW_016160118.1:18866-26154 GCF_001687245.7 Rhagoletis zephyria | reverse complement strand
TAACTGAGGAAAACATAAACTGTTTTTAAATTGGATGTTTACATCAATCTCATAGTAGTTTTATTTTAATTTTGAGTCTTTTTGCAGTTTTTATACGGCTAAATAACACAAAAATTTTGTAATTCACGTAGATATATTATCATTTCGTACAATAATTCGTTTAAAATGCTAGATTTCCTGCAAATACATTAGAATTTACAAAAGGAATTTCACTACTATTTGCCTACTTTGGGTACTTTTCTACTACCATTTTCGCAGCAATGGATTTCATTCCTCCCCTTTCCCCATCCTTCGTAAATGCAACCTTTTGTAAGGGAGTGTCGAACCGCGGCTGTCAATAATTATCTAACCTTGTATTATTGAATCATGTGTAATCGGTATGCATCAACAATCAACATAAAAATCTACAAAAGCACTCTGCGGTGCATGCAAGAATGATAGAATACAAGATTGCGCCAATCGAGCTGAGAGCAACTGGCCGTGACGTCAAAATATACCAGAATGAGAGAACAAGACGAACTCATTCCCAAGACAGCCGGTTCTACGTACCGGAATGACTCGGGTTTTACCCGACCAAGGGCTGTTGTTTCGGCGACCTAACCCCGCTTAGATCGGCGATACCCCTTAATCATTATTCGTCCATGGAGCAACTGCTTGCAGCCGGATTGCTCCGCATCCTTCTTCTCCGGGCGGGCGTAGAGCCCAACCCCGGACCAGAAACGTATTTCTGCTGTGTTTGCCAGAATCGACTCCATCCAAACTCCACTTCGGTTAGGTGCAACTCATGCAACGGATGGAGTCACCTAAGAACCTGCTCTGGTCTTAGGTCTCACCGGGAGTTGACCACAAGCTATGTGGCTCCCTGCTGCTCAAGCCAAACGGCCCAATTAGCCTCCACGGCTACCCGCTCGCGCAACGCACCCAACACCCGAAGAGCCTGCACGGCTCCGAGAAGCTCCTCTGGGCAGCAGCAAACCTCCCAAATGCAACTCATGCCTTGGCTGGTGTCACTTCCGCCTATGCTCCGGTCTACGCACCACGCGCGAATGGACTGCGAACTACAGCACCCCATGCTGTAGAGCACCACTGACGCAGACAACAGCGCCCTCATTGCAGCCACCTACCAACAGGCAGCAACAGCAAGCGCGTCAGATGCAACAGACCCAAGGTAGACCTCACTCCTCCCTCGGCCCCCGTATCGCGACCAGCCTCCCAAGGCATACGAAACTCCTACAACTCAACTGCAACGGACTCCAGAGTAAGATTGAGGAGATAGTAGTCTTTATGGGTCGGCATGGCATATTGATAGCTCCGGTCCAAGAAACGAAGTTGCACAGCAACTCAACTCTATTGGGTTGCGCCGCCTACAATGTGCTCCGTAAAGATCGCGAGCGAGATAATGGTGGCGGACTAGCGTTCATCTTACACCACACAGTGCAGTATCGGCTTATCGAAGAAGCATCGACCGGAGGGACACCACCCTAGAATGTCAGGGCATAGCTGTCCGGTCAGGCGATGTCGAGCTCGAAATATTCAACATTTATATACCCCCTGTCACCTGCTGCCCGGCAGGATATCACCCTGACATAGGTGCGCTACTCAGAGGTGAAAACCGAATGGTAGTAGGTGACTTCAACGCGCACCACGATCTATGGCACTCAAGCCTGGCCAATGATCGTAGGGGAAACCTTTTGGCTGAGCAGATAGACGATTCGACATTCTGCACCATGAACGACGACGCCCCACCAGGATTATGGGTAGCTGCAGCAGCTCGCCAGACCTCACAATTGCTAGCGCTGGTTTGATCAATAGCATCTCATGGCGACCTATGCTAACACTAGCATCAGACCATCTACCCATAGTCATCTCGATCAATAAGCCCACCGACTTTGCTCCCGCGGACCACCGAACCTACACCAACTTCAACAAAGCTGATTGGGACGGCTTCGCGGAAGTCACCGAGAGCAGCTTCGCCGCAGGGTAGTCACTGCCGCAGCGGCTCGTTTCATCCCGTCCGGACGTATCGCGGAAGTCCGTCCAAATTTCCCGGCCGAAGCAGCTGTACTAGCAAATGAGCGTGACCACCTACGCCCGGGACCCTCGTCTGAGGGACCTTAATTTGGAGATTCGGCAACTGGTAAATCAGCATAAGCGGAAAAAGTGGGAGGAGCACTTGAAGGCCTGTAACTTCACATCTGGTGTGAGTAAGCTCTGGTCAACCGTGAGGTCCCTGTCCAACCCAACGAAGCGTGATGACAGAGTGGAAATCTCTTTCGAAGGTCGCGGACCCGAAGAAATGCGCAGCCTACTTTAGTAGGCAATTCACACTGCACCCTTCGGTAGACGAGGCCAAACGTCGAGTGACCAGGAGGCTGCACAAGCTGCCAAAAAACCGTGCACCACTTGTTTTCACCAGCTGTGAAGTGAAGGGGGGCCATCGGGAAGGCGAAAGCCTCCAAAGCCATTGGACCCGACGGAATCTGTATGCTGATGCTAAAACATTTAGGGCCTAAGGGAGTAGCTTACCTAACGGAGGTCCTCAACCTGTCCATGGCCACTCTCATCATTCCTGATGTGTGGAAATCAGGGAGAGTGGTCCCACTGCTGAAACCGGGGAAGCCCGCCAACAAAGGAGACTCTTACCGCCCGATAACGCTCCTTTCCCCGGTCGCGAAGACGCTTGAGGCCCTACTACTCCCATACTTCACTTGCCACCTGACCCCAACGAAGCACCAGCACGGATTCCGTAAAGTGCACAGCACAACAACAGCACTTAACGCCATAAACACCCAAATAACTCGTAGCCTAAATCGAAACCGCCCCTGTGATAGAACGGTCCTAGTAGCGCTGGACTTGTCAAAGGCGTTTGACACCATCTGCCATTCCACGCTACTAGAAGACATCGAGGCCTCCTCACTACCACAGGGACTGAAGCGATGGTCGGCGAATTATATGAGTGGTCGACAGTCGTCAGTAATCTTCCGAGATCAAACCTCGAAACCAAGAAAGATTAAACAAGGGGTTCCACAAGGTGGTGTTCTCTCCCCCTTACTATTTAACTTCTACATCTCGAAGCTTCCTCAACCACCTGAGGGAGTTTCCTGATCTCATACGCTGACGATTGCTCGATTTTGGCGTCCGGGAATGGAATTGATGACCTCTGCTCAAAAGTGAACGACTATCTCTCCAGCCTTTCTCGCTTCTTAACTGCAAGGAGCCTAACACTCTCCCCAACGAAATCAACGGCGACCCTCTTCACCACCTGGACGAAGGAGATCAGGCTAGAGTTAGGAATACACGTCGATGGCACACAAATACCGACTGTAAACAACCCGAAAATTTTAGGGGTCACCTTCGATAGCCTGCTTTCCTACTCCACGTACACAACCGCAGTTGTCAATAAAGTACAGAGCCGCAACAAGGTCCTCAAGTCGCTCGCCGGCAGCACTTGGGGCAAAGACAAAGAAACGTTGCTGGCAACATACAAGGCAATTGGCCGACCGGTTCTAAACTATGCTGCGCCAGTTTGGACGCTTGTCAGAACGCCGCACTCCGGACAGCGACTGGGTGCCTTCTGATGACGCCTGAGCACCACCTGCACAGCGAGGCCCAAGCGCTCCCCGTAAGGGAACACAATAAAATGCTCTGTAAGCAATTTCTGGTGGGGTGTCACAGAAGTGAACACCCTAACAGACCGTTGCTTCAGGAGGAGCCTCCGCCCAGGTACGTCAGGGGGCACCTATTCGTGTACAAGGACGCAGTCCAACTGTACGTTGACCAACCATTGGACCCGACGACATACAGACGAGCCATCAACGACATTCATAGAGAGTCAGTTACCACCTACCTCGACTCTCGACCTATGAATGCCGTAATACGAGCCCAATCACCACCAGTACAAGAGACGGAGCTTCAGCTGCCACGAGAGACCCGCGTTACCCTGGCTCAATTACGGTCTGGATACTGTAGCCGCCTTAACAGCTACCTGTCCAGACTTGACCCCAATATCCCCAACGAGTGCCCGGCATGTGGAGAGTCCGCCCACGACACCAACCACCTCTTTACATGCCAGCTCAATCCGACTCAGCTAACACCCCTCTCCCTCTGGTCCGAACCCATCGAAACAGCTCGTTTCCGCGGCCTCCCGTTAGTTGAGCTTGACGAAAATGATTGAACGTAGACCCGAAAAAGGCGGGGCTTAGTAGTGCCGCTACAACAACAACAACAACAGCAAGACGAACTCGACAAGAAAAAGAGGAAGCATCGAACAAAAGGCAGTGTTGCCAAGTTTTGAATTTGAAAAAGCACCAAATTTTTATTGGTATAATTTATGGACTTTATATGAATACATAGTTTTATTGTAAGGATGCCGATTAAAAGTAATATGAAATCAATGTTTCTTGCACAACGGTCGATTTCTTCTGGCACGATTGAAGGTGCTGCACATATTTCGTTGTCGCTTATGATTGTCACTGTGCCATGATTTTGTTTAAATTTTTGTAAAATTGCTTACCACACTTACGAATACTATAAATTTTGCTTCCATTTTTTTAAGATTTTCTAATTTGATGTCTTCAAACTAAAAACAAAAGCACCAAAAACGCACCAAGCACAAAACTCAAAAATTTTCGCCTTTTGAATACCCACTAAATTCGGTGCGAAAAGCATCAAGTTGGCAACAGTGAATGTAAACAAAAGTATTTTATGACGTCAGCGATTGGGTGGATGCTGTCAAGTCGACGAAGAGAGGGTTAGCGATCCGCGAATGGCGCGTCCTTTATTTTCTGGATCGTGCGTTGCATGCACATTGGCTTTCATTTTCATAAAACATCTAACAATGTTTAGAAGAATTTTTCTACAAATACACATAATATAATGAAGTTGAAAAAGCTATTAGTCATTATTCCAAGTCCTTCCAAAAGAGGTTATTTATATTTTACTAGAAAAAAAAATTTAATGGTTTTTTATAATGCAAACGAGCAAAAGTATTAAACATTTTAGTGCATTAAAATTTTTTCATTAGCATTAGCTTGGATAATTTAATGAAAAAAAAATTTCATTAGCATTACATTTTTCAGAATTAATGCATTGAAATATTCATTTGCATTCAATTTCATAAATTAATGCATTAATTTTTTACATTAACATTATTGCTTTAAATACCATTAATGCATTAAAAAATCAATGCATTTTTCACAACTCTGGTACATAGTACATTTGAATCAAGTTTCTATAAAGTCTACACATAGTATTTTTGTTCGTCTCTATACAAGATTAAAAAAAATAATCTTTTTCGTGTTTGTATAATTGTTATAAGGCCATAAAATAACAAAAACAAATAACTTAAGGACGAGCACACCTAAAAGTTAAACATTCTAAAAATAGAATTATTAACAAAAACCAACAAAACCAACAACCACATGATCAAGTGTAAATCGTAGCGGAATAGCTGCGCTTGATTGTGTTGGCTTAGCAAAAATGAAAAAGTGGGAAAAAAGCAACGATAATTTACAAGTCGGACTAAGCACAGTGCGTAGGCAACTGGCTGAGTCAGTGGGATCGTCGGTTCGAATCCTACTGAAAGAAGTCTGATGAGGAAATGTGGTGATTTCCGAAATAGCTATCACTTCTACCATTTTCTCAAATTATTGTTGCTTTTCCACAATAAGTTTTTCATTAAAAACGGCCTCGAACTCAATAAAAATTGTTGAAAATAATCTTTTTCGATAGATTGTCACAATACTTATGTAAAATATTTTTCTTCATGTACAAACATACATATCGTCGTTTAAAGTACAAAACCGCGTATCAATAAAATGCAAAACCGCGTATGTGAATTATGTAAAATATTTTTCTTCATGTACAAACATACATATCGTCGTTTAAACTACAAAACCGCGTATCAATAAAATGCAAAACCGCGTATGTGAATTATGTAAAATATTTTTCTTCATGTACAAACATACATATCGTCGTTTAAACTACAAAACCGCGTATCAATAAAATGCAAAACCGCGTATGTGAATTATGTAAAATATTTTTCTTCATGTACAAACATACATATCGTCGTTTAAACTACAAAACCGCGTATCAATAAAATGCAAAACCGCGTATGTGAATTATGTAAAATATTTTCTAGTAAAAACACTCATGTTTTAAAATGGTTCTCTTTTTGATAAAGCAATCGCATTTCTGGCTAGTATATTTCAGGACGAATGGATAAGCATTGAGTCAAGAGCTTATGTGGGCAAATCCAATTTTTGGCAGCAAATGTCAGTTACGCGGTTTTGCAGAATATGTATGAATGCGAATTACATGATTTTTCGGTTATTGACAATAATAAAAAGCAAAGGTATGAAACCAAATGGCATTTTTTTAAGTTTTTTCCAACTTGATACTTAAATAAAAATTTGTGATACATTTGATTCATTTTTTATCTCTTTTACGATATATTTTTTCATGACGTCGCGGCAACACTGGTTATCAATACATAATTGTTGTTGCCGATTGCTTTCGTATTTGAAATGTGCTTGTAGTCTTTTCATATACTACTGCCTTATTTGCCGCGTTCTCTAATATTTATAAGCATATTAAAAATTAAAGAAACCATCTTCGGCCAGGAGTAAAGTTTTCACAAAATGGCAAAAAAAATTTACGAATATTCTATAATCTGGCTACTGAACTTTGGATGCTGGCTGCTACTTCTGTGCTGTAATGTTCAGTCCCATCTGAATGTGTATCTGAATCCACAGGAGGTGATGCGGTTATTAGGTGAGTACATTAATCCAAGTAGAAGTACCGGGAAAGTTTTCCTTAAAATCTGTGCAAAAATGAAAAAACGAAAAATGAGGGCGGGTAGAGGAGCTTTTTCTGATTCTAAAAGTGAAGACCCCACCTAGCGGAGGCTTATAGTTATTAAGTAATTTGTTGTTAAAGTTGCCAAATTCACCATACAAATTTCATCGATCACATACAAGGGTTGTAAACGAACATGATGCAATAATACAAGGTGTTATTGGTTGGCAACTTCTCGCTCTAATTCCGCCATATTCAAGTTAGCACTACATTTTTCGAAATTGGAAAAGTTTACTACAGCATTAATTGTAGTGTTTTTGTTGTAAATTTGTTGTGGAAAGAAAAAAATTGTAGCTCTCAGTTTTTAAAAAATATGGTATGTAGTGCTAACTTGACACCATACACCTAGTCGATAGAATTGAGATATCCAATATGTTACTATGCCATTAATTGTAGCTTTTAACTTTAAAATTTGTTGTGAAAAGAAAAAATT
>NW_016160118.1:16923-18567 GCF_001687245.7 Rhagoletis zephyria | reverse complement strand
GTTACAACGGCATTAATTGTAGTGTTTTTGTTGTAAATTTGTTGTGGAAAGAAAAAAATTGTAGCTCTCAGTTTTTAAGAAAAAATGGTATGTAGTGCTAACTTGACACCATACACCTAGTCGATAGAATTGAGATATCGAAAATGTTATAACGGCATTAATTGTAGCTTTTAACTTTAAAATTTGTTGTGGAAAGAAAAAATTTGTAGCTTTCGTTTTTCTGGAAAAAATTGAGTTGACCCTTTTTCGAACAAAATTTAGTATGTAGTGCTAACTTGACACCATGCACCATTGACGACAGAATTGAGATATTGAAAAGGTTAAACGGCATTAATTGTAGCTTTTTTGTTGTAAATTTGTTATGGAAAGGAAAAATTTGTAGCTTTCGGTTTTTAAGAAAAAAATGGCATGTAGTGCTAACTTGACACCATTCACCTAGATGATAGAATTGAGATATCCAATATGTTACTATGCCATTAATTGTAGCTTTTAACTTTAAAATTTGCTGTGAAAAGAAAAAATTTGTAGCTTTCGTTTTTCTGGAAAAAATTGAGTTGACCCTTTTTCGAACAAAATTTAGTATGTAGTGCTAACTCGACACCATGTACCATTGACGATATAATTGAGATATTGAAAAGGTTACAACGGAATTAATTGTAGCTTTTTTGTTGTGGAAAGAAAAAATTTGTAGCTATCGTGTTTTAAGAGAAAATGGTATGTAGCGCTAACTTCCATTGTCGATAGAATTGAGATATCGAGAAAGTTACTACGTAGCGCTTGAAATTATATTTAGTAAAAGTAGGAAATAATAGATTTCGATGGGTATAACATTTTTTTTATTATTTATATAATTACATAAATTAAAAGACTTAGCACTATTTTGTGCGTTGACTTTGTAGCTATCTCTCTGTCGTTTAGGTCATCGTATATTATAATCTTTCCTCTTCGGAAGGCGATGCCGATGTAGTGGCCCAAGTTGGTTGAGCATCGCGATCCAGTATTGTTTACACCCTAAAGCCGACGCATCCAACCAGTTTAAGAGTTTCCTCGCCAGCACGCAAACATTTCGGGATCTTGTCGAGCTGTAAAGGCCCAGAGATTTGAGCTGGTTCAATTGCTATAACACGATCTGAAAGAGGAAGTGGGTAAAGAAAATAATGATTGACAAAATAATTACATTCAGCTGTAACCTTTTCAATATCTCAATTCTGTCGTCAATGGTGCATGGTGTCAAGTTAGCACTACATACTAAATTTTGTTCGAAAAAGGGTCAACTCAATTTTTTCCAGAAAAACGAAAGCTACAAATTTTTTCTTTCCACAACAAATTTTAAAGCTAAAAGCTACAATTAATGCCGTTATAACATTTTCAATATCTCAATTCTATCGACTAGGTGCATGGTGTCAAGTTAGCACTACATACCATTTTTTCTTAAAAAACGAGAGCTACAAATTTTTTCTTTCCACAACAAATTTTAAAGCTAAAAGCTACAATTAATGCCGTTATAACATTTTCAATATCTCAATTCTATCGACTAGGTGTATGGTGTCAAGTTAGCACTACATACCATTTTTTCTTAAAAAGCGAAAGCTATACATTTTTTCTTTTCACAACAAATTTACAATAAAAAAGCTACAATTAAAG
>NW_016160118.1:12191-16756 GCF_001687245.7 Rhagoletis zephyria | reverse complement strand
TTCCACAACAAATTTACAACAAAAAAGCTACAATTAATGCCGTTGTAACATTTTCAATATCTCAATTCTGTCGTCAATGGTGCATGGTGTCAAGTTAGCACTACATACTAAATTTTGTCCGAAAAAGGGTCAACTCAATTTTTTCCAAAAAAAAACGAAAGCTACAAATTTTTTCTTTTCACAACAAATTTTAAAGTTAAAAGCTACAATTAATGGCATAGTAACATATTGGATATCTCAATTCTATCGACTAGGTGTATGGTGTCAAGTTAGCACTACATACCATTTTTTCTTAAAAACGAGAGCTAAAAATTTTTTATTTCCACAACAAATTTTAAAGTTAAAAGCTACAATTAATGGCATAGTAACATATTGGATATCTCAATTCTATCGACTAGGTGTATGGTGTCAAGTTAGCACTACATACCATATTTTGTAAAAAATGAGAGCTACAAATTTTTTCTCCACAAGAAATTTACAACAAAAACACTACAATTAATGCCGTAGTTAACTTTTCCAATTCCAAAAAGTGTAGTGCTAACTTGACACACGTGCCATATTGACTACCTTAGCTGAAACAGTGTTACTTCTTTAACAATTCTTTGCCTAATAATTTAGTTGAAATTTGTTTTTCTAAGTATACACATTTTGTTTTCTCAAAAAGGTATTATATCTTATTTTATTTCATTTCATTGCGAATATACTATAAAAAAGCAAATTTTGTTTAGAAGAAAATATGAAATCTTTTATTTTTCCCCCAAATAGGGATGCATTTCTTCCCGTTTTTCTTCTTATTCTACTGAGCTAAGGCAGTGTCAAATCGAGCTGTCACAACTGATACCACCTTGTATTATTGCATCATGGTAAACGAAAACAGATGTTGGTGCTGCCAGATGTCAGAATAGAATTAACCAAGACTGTGTAACAGGTATTTTCATAATATTCAACTGAATATCGTGAAATATCATTACAAGAATATATAACAGGTTTCTCCCACAAGCTACTTGTAGAAAAACTCGAGCAAAGTTCAAACTGTGAGCGTATATCAAAGAAACTCGAAAACTTGCTTGCGGAGCGCGTATATGTAACTCGAAGTGACTTCGAGAAGCTTGGGGAACAAACCTAATGAATGGATGCTTTTGAAAATTTTAATTCATGGAAAAAGTGTGTCAAATTTCACTTGAGCTTGAAATTATAGCTGTGTGTTAAGCTCGAAGTATTGTGTTATTTAAGTAGGCCTATCAGTTTTGGAATTCACTGAATTTTCAAAATTTTGATATTATGTACTTAATTTTAAATTTTTAAGGCAGATTCACTGTTCGTGTCCCGACACTTTTTGTTAGCAATTTTACGCGTTCCTTTCCCACTCTTGTCTCACTGAGAGCGTGACAAAAATGTGCTGAACACTCTTTGTTCGAATCAAATTGATTTTGATTTTCTGTCCAAACGACTTGATGATTCGGGTTGCCGCGTTCTCCTTTGTATGCGTTTGCAGCGAATTGCATGTATTATTTGCCCTTAAATCGTATGTAGGCAATAATATAATCAGCTGTTTGCCTCAGAACAAAATAAAATGTGTCGAACTGAACGGTGAACCGTACCCTCTCCGGCAAAATTTTTTTAGAGCAAATAAAAAGTTGTCCAGACACGAACGGTGAACCCGCCTTTAGTTTTTTTGTTATATTTTGGAATTTGTATTACTTTACACAGTTGAAAATCACAGCAAGTTTGAATATTTTCGTAGGTTCAGAAAACAACGAAAATTCCAAAATTTTGAATTTTATAATATTATTAAATTTCTTGAGATTTCTTATTTTTAGGATAATTTCCAAAATTTCAAAAACTATCGAAATCCGGGAGATTCTAGAAATTTTGGTAAAATGAGAATATTTTGAAATGTACAAAATTATTGAGATTTTAGAAATTTTTATATTTTCCAAAATTTTGAGAATTTTATTTATCCTAAAATCCATACTAAAATGTAAAAATGTGAAACATCACAAATTGTCGAAAAATTCTTATGTTCATGTACTCGTGTGTAAAAAATAGAAAATTCTTAGAATTCTAAGATATTAACATTTTAGAAAAATTCCAAAATTGTTCCACTTTTCTGAACTTTTCCAAAATTTTGATTGATATAACAAAGTTTGAGAATTTTAAATTTTTTAAAAATTTTGAAAACATCGATGTCCAAAAATTTTTTGAATCTTCAAGAATTACGAAAATTTTTTAAATTTCAAAAATGACGAAATATGAAAATGTTTTCAACATTCGAAAACTTTTAATTTCGTTTGAACAATTTTGTATATTCGACACTTTTACTTAGAAAAAATTTGTTAGAATTCCTACAATTCTCAAAATTTTTGAAAAATAAAAAATTTTTAGAAAACTAGTATTCATCATTATATTGAATTAATTGAATTATTGGGATTTACTAAAATTTCTCAAATTCACAAAGTTTTGAAAGTTTAGAAAATTTTGGAATTCCACTCAAGTTATTAAAAAGGGGAAAGTTCAAGAAATTAAAAACTATCAAAACTCTAAAAGTTTTAAATTGCGGTGATTTTTAAATTTATATACACGATATATGTTGAACAGAAACAACACAAGAAATGCTGCTGGGTCCGCCCCTGAGGCAGCTTCGCCTTATATTAAAATGCATGAAAAAAGCGCCGCAGGCGAAAATTTTTAATAAAAAATCGCGGAAGTTTATATCACAATTTTTCACTTTATCATAAAATATTGGGGAGAATTTGAATTTTTGCAAAGGGATTATAACCCTAAGTCATTTAAGTGGAAATTAACTTTAATAAAATCTTTTATTTAATTCTCATTTAATTTTTTTTCAGTTTCAATAAGCTCTTTATTAAAGTGAGTAAAAAGATGGCAGCACCGTGTTAAAAGTGATTGTGAAAGCAGGGCTGGTATGCAAGTAAACAGTTGATACACAAAATTGTGATGTGTGTATATTGATCAGCTGATTAAACGTGTAACATACCTGAGGGCCGGTTGCTCAAAGCCTGGGCATAAATCAAGTAACTTTGAAACGATAGTTGTTCAAACGATACTGACAAAACGATGTTGTCAAAACACTGATTTATGCATTTGTGTTGCTGTTATCGACGATCAAACAATTGTTGATTTTGATGAAGCAAGACAAACTCGACACGATATCGTTCAGACGATTGTCGTCATACGTGATTCATCCCCTGGTTGACACTAATAGCCCATTTATGCATATGTACTTAGCGTTGCATGAAAGTTGTCACATAAGAATCTGTTAAATGGGCTTTGCGTGTAAGCGGTTACCCAACTCATAGCACTTCACATGCATGATGCAATAATACAAGGTGGTATCAGTTGTCACGGCTCGATTTGACACTGCCTTAGCTCAGTAGAATAAGAAGAAAAACGGGAAGAAATGAATCCCCATTTGGGGGAAAAATATAAAATTTCATATTTTCTTCTAAACAAAATTTGCTTTTTTATAGTATACTAGCAATTACCCGGCGTGCTTCGCTGCGCCTTAAATGTATTTTTGTGTTGTAACTCTCTCCGTAAGCTCTTATAGCCTCATTTACAAAATATTTTTAAAGAACTTTATGAAGTTAGATTTAAAAAAATCGATCTATGCAGCATTGTTTATTTTTTTTTTAGTTAATATATTTTCGAAGGTAATTAGAAAATATGTAAAGAACCGACTTTCTCTTGGAAATTTAATTTATAATCTTATAACTGGAGTCTACTATCGCACCCTTTCCTCAAACGTGTATTAATTCAATATTCAAATAACGTATATTTATATAATTTGAAAAAATCTCCCTACTATACAAATATGTACAGCAATATTAACTAATATTTTCAAATGTTGTGAGAGGGAGTAACAAAACAAAATTACTTTTAAGGCGCAGCGAAGCACGCCGGGTATTCGCTAGTTAGTTAATATTGCTGTACATATTTGTATAGTAGGGAGATTTTTTCAAATTATATAAATATACGTTATTTGAATATTGAATTAATACACGTTTGAGGAAAGGGTGCGATAGTAGACTCCAGTTATAAGATTATAAATTAAATTGTTGTCAATGTTTTTTAATAATTGTAAACATTCGCCAGCTGTTTCTGTTTATTTATTAGTAAAAGGCAGGACTGCCAGTCTTGCGGCAAAACAATAATAAAAATCCAAAAAAACGCGTAAAGCCAAACAGAATTAATTGCAAAACGTGCAATGATACACACATTAAATTTTTTATGTGCACCCTCCACACAGACCCAATTACCCCTGAAAATTTCATTGAAATCGGGCAAGCCGTCTAGGAATGATAGAAATCTCTTATGTGCACCCTCCACACAGACACCAATCACTTCTGACAATTTCATTTTATGTGCACCCTCCACACAGACCCCAATCACCCCTGAAAATTTCATTGAAATCGGGCAAGCCGTCTAGGAATGATAGAAATCCGAAAAAAACACGTAAAGCCAAACAGAATTAATTTTTTTTTTTGTTTTTGCAAAACGTGCAAAGATACACACATGAAATTTCTTATGTGCACCCTCCACAC
>NW_016160118.1:9993-12020 GCF_001687245.7 Rhagoletis zephyria | reverse complement strand
AACTCGGAGAGAGCGAGTTTGGCGACTCTCACAGCAAACTAATTTTGTTTGGTCAAACTGCAGCAAATTCGGTGTTGTCATATACAAAAATTTTAAATTTTGCGCGTTATGTACATCTGAAATTCTCATTTCGTGTTGGCAATAGCCATGAAAACCATAATGAACGTGCAACCCTGTGCCAAACTCGACATAACCACCTCCGAGCAAACTAAGCAGCCGCCATTTAATTTGGCAAACAAAAGTTTGTCTGCATAACACCGACCTTATTTTTATTTTTATTTTTGCGCTGTGCTAGCTGAGTATAAAAAAGAGAAGAGAGAATAGAGAGAAATATGTATGTGGTTTGTTGATGCTCTCTAAACACAAACGCGTGAAAGGCAAACGGTCTAGCAATGCGTGGTATTGTTGATCAACTTAATACTTTATTTAAACATAAGGGTTGCTCACAGTTCGAGTGTGTTATCTTGTTAAAGTTGCCACCTTTTAACTTTAGAAGTAAACTGTGAGTACCCTATATCAGTTAATTGTCTGTGTTTGCTTTCACCACACATTTTTGGTGAACTTTTTGTGACTCTCTCCTTCTGAATACCCAAATCGTCTCAAGTCACAAAAATAGTCACTAATTGCTAATCTCAAATTTAGTGACTTGAGATGAGACTGAATTGCTGAATCCCAGGGTAAATTTTAATATTTTACCCGGCCGCAAGTGGCGCTGTACAACAACAGCAGCTGTCAAAATTTGCTTGCATTTTAATGGTGGGAAATAGTCCATTTTAATGGTGATAAATGGTGAAAATGGAAGTATGTGATAGCAAAAAAATACCAGCTTCAATTTGGATTACATTTCATCTCCTGTAGCATAGCTATGTTACAAAGTCACTTGCGCCGATTCGCAAAGACTATTGATGAGCAGCCTTCGTAAAAAGGCAAATAATTGAGAGAATCTATGGATTGTAATTTCGAATTTTTTGCTCAAGGTTAATAGAGCTTTGTACATTCTTTTCATAAATTAGTTTCAAAAACATTCGTATTCTTTTCAGGAAGTTACCAGCGGTTTTTAGTAAACATCCACAATGCAGCATATGCAGTCTGAATATAAATAATATTGGTGGACAATTTGGGAAAAATCTTAACCCTTTCGCTATTTTGATGCCATATGGCGTCATGCTTTTTTGAATACTCACAGATTTAATTGAGTTATCTGAAATAATATTTCTATATTCAAAGCTGTAATGGAAAGTTTTATAAACTATATTTTAATACGGTATTGTTATTTTTATCCTTAGAAGATGAAAAACTTCAATTTTAAAACTTTACTAAAACATCGATTTTTTCCGCTTAGAAAGGTCTACATTAAACTACTATCTTTTACCAAATAACCCAATAAATTGAAAACAAATAAATATGCTGTAGCCTCCAAAATAATGTCAAATATTGCTAGAACTTGTAATTTAATTAAAAAAGTGCTAATAAACGCGTGGTATATTTTTAAATTTGTATGATGCCATATGGCATCAATAATATTTGAAGGAGCTGAAATCCGACCTCTCTGAAGTTGGCAGGACAACTTTTTCTCAAAGCAAAAATTCCTATCGGATAATTTGCCGTTAATTATCCGTAAATTATCCGTGAAAAGAATAATTTTGCCGCGGACATATTTTAAAAAATATCGCGTGCCATGCTAACTTCCCTGCTAAGTTCCACGGAAGTTAGCAGGGCTCCTTCTGAAAACCAATTAAGGAAACCAGCTAAACCCAAACTAACTATCTGATAACTTGCCGTAAATTATCCGTTGTTTATCCGTAAAAAGAATTATCCTGCCGCGGACACATTTTAAAACTATCGCGTGCCCTGCTAATTTCCGTGGAACTTAGCAGGCCACCTTCTGACAACCAATTAAGGAAACCAGCTAAACCCAAGTTAACTATTTGATAATTTGCCGTAAATTATCCGTTGTTTATCCGTGAAAAGAATTATCTTGCCGCGGACATATTTCAAAAAATATCGCGTGCCCTGCTAACTTCCGT
>NW_016160118.1:9625-9983 GCF_001687245.7 Rhagoletis zephyria | reverse complement strand
TTGCCGTAAATTATCCGTTGTTTATCCGTAAAAAGAATTATCCTGCCGCGGACACATTTTAAAACTATCGCGTGCCCTGCTAATTTCCGTGGAACTTAGCAGGCCACCTTCTGACAACCAATTAAGGAAACCAGCTAAACCCAAGTTAACTGTCTGATAATTTGCCGTAAATTATCCGTTGTTTATCCGTGAAAAGAATTATCTTGCCGCGGACACATTTTAAAAAATATCGCGTGCCCTGCTAACTTCCGTAATTTTTTTAAACCTGTATGGATCAAAGTTTCCTACTTGTTCAATATAAAACGTACATACATCGAATTCCATGAAAATCTCAAGTCTTTTATTTAGTTTTGTTTTT
>NW_016160118.1:6507-9525 GCF_001687245.7 Rhagoletis zephyria | reverse complement strand
TCCTTGATGTAATCTTTTATGTGTGCGTTGTCCACAGCGGCAGCGAGTAAAATTTGAAATAGACTATCAAAAGCACAGGTGTTAGATACTGTGATTTTAGCTATTCCTATTTTAGTAAACTCTAATCCCATTGAGGAGCCGTTTTTTAAAATTGGTATTTTCTTGAAAGTCTCGAAAGTTAAACTGTCTTTGACAGCACTTTTATTCCTGCCTAAATATTTTCCGGGCTTAGAGACTTTTTCTATTCCTTCCCCTCTCCAATTTTCACAGGACTTTAAAGCCAGTCTTGCCCCTTTGTGGTTATCATGCGAACAATTCTTGCACATTCTTTTTTGGCTATAGTTTCCTTCCTCGTTGATCGCTTTGGAGCATTTTCTATGTACTACGTTACTGCATAAAACGCACGGATATCCCGATCCTGGTAAACAAATCGTTTTGAAAATTTCGCATTCTTCGTCTTCATTAAGTGTACTCTGTGTAATTTGATTTTCCCCTTCGGACATAGATGCTACTATAAATGGATCTTCATTTTGAATTAAGTCCATCTTCCCAGAATTATACGTATCTTCTAATATTTGCGTTTCAGACACAGTTTCGTTTATGGTGATATCACTTTGGTCTCCTTTTGAATGTTTTAAATTTTTATAATCTTTTTTCGTTTCCTCCATTTCCAAAATGACCAAGCGGCCTTTGTCTTGCTCAATTAACTTTTCGACTATTACATCGAGCCGCATTATTTGTTTTTGCAGAATGTGCGTTTTAACTAAATTCATTTCGCTCTCTATATGAGCACTGGAAGCAGGGACTCTTCCATGGCCGAAAGAATCCCTGCAGATATTTGTCCATAAAGGTAAAGTTTCAACTTTCTTCAATAGCTGTGTTGCGATTTTTGGACATACTCGTGGGTTGTCTTTATTTCCCTCTTCGGAATTCAGTACAGAAAATACGTCGTTTTGAATGGTTAAGCCCCAATCGCGCCAACTGAATCCAATGCTTGATTCTAATTCGTTGTTTTCATTGATTTCTTCATCGTTTTCGGTTTCATCATAAAAGTCTATAGATGGCTCTTTATCTTTTATATCATTGTCTAATGCGATGTCTGTCGTGACTAAAATATTATGAATGAGATTTTTTATTTCAATAAAATTTGGAGTCTCTTCAGTCGCAAGCTGGGTGATCAAAAGCTCTGCATTATTCATTGCTATTGTGGCGTTACCAATTGTTTCACAAGAGCATATAAGTAGTATAGATTTTATAATGGCTCGGGCAATTTTCAAATCTGTGGTTATAATCAATGTTCCAATCGCTATAAGGTAAAATTCTTTAATTCTAGGCCTCACGACTTTCTTCAAGAAACGTGCCCACATATTCATGACATGAGCACAATCATTACGAATGTAACAGGCTGGCATTTTATTAATTTGAGGGTTGCAAGCATTTGCATATTCTTCAACAGTCAAAAAAGGTGTAAATGCAGACGTTATTGCGTTCATAAGAGCTCGAGATTCGTCGCATACCTAAGATAGTTGAGGGAGTTGTATTTAGAAAATTATTGCACATTTGTTATGTGAGTATGGTAATAGCCATATTTAGAAATGTCTTATCATGATCAAGAAATACAAAACTGGTCAAAATGTTGAGGTACCATTTTTTTACCGGCACGGTAATTTCTTTTACAATACATATCAGTTTTGCATGTACATACATACAAGTATGTAAGTATGTGTAGTATATTTCAAATTTGATTTTGTTGTTTAGTTACCACTTCAGCTGGATATTTCGCTCCAGATTTTAACCATTTCTTTAACCACGTTCCAATCGATACTGCATCTTGACATTCGGTGATTTGTCGTGATATTGGAAGGGAATACCTCTTGCACTTCAAACTTAATGTGTATAAAAATAAGTGATGTGATTTCTCTCCGTCTACGTGGACAATTTTTGATGCCACTTTTCCAGTCGCATCAATGCTTATAAATGCGCCTTCTTCAGCAACTTTGGCATTGTAAAGTCTAGTTTGATGGCTGGACCAAAATTGTACGAAAACGGGATCGTATCCGATGTCTTTAATTACATTTTGACCCAGTGTGGTTTTCCGTTTCATTAAAGACAATGATTTTCTTGGGTCAGGATCTAAGAAACGAGCTTTTCTATATTCATATTTGGCATTTCTCAACACGTTTCGACTATATAAGAAGCCTAATTCCTCGTCTCCCTTTTCAGTATCCTCAACAGCTTTCCTATTTCGATATTCGAAGACAGAAGTTTTCTGCAGTTCCTCTGCTATTTTTTGGCGGTTTTCGCTACGAAGTTGTCTCTTCCCGCATTTTTCATTACCCTCTTCTAAGGTGCAAATAATTTTAACGAATCTTTCGTGTTCAAGAGCAGAAATTGTACACTGCAAAACGCCTCCGCAAGAGCAGTATCCTATGTATTAAGAATTATTAAACAAAAAATTATGAAAATATTGATCGAGGTAAGCATGCAAATAATATCCTTTAATTTTTTACGTTTTTATTGAACTATTTAATATATACATAGATTGCCATTGGCAATTTAAATGATTATTTAAATTTCCTTTCTAACCTGTTAATTGTTATTTAAGTGTATTTAGAAATAATCAAAAAACACACGTGATTATTTGCCATAAAAAAAAAGTAATACAAAATATTCAAAATTAAAGAAACTAACGCATAACATAAATTAAATGAAAATAGCTTCTGCTAATTGGAGACCGGTACGATAATCAACTCGGTTCGTTTGAAAATGTAATGATGTGCATACATATGGCTCATTCCATCTCAAATCACCCAGGCCGGCGGAAAGTGAATTTAAGTTTGCGATAAAACTCACAGGGATGGTTCCTTGAACAATTTAAGGAGACACGTATTTTTTCTTTTTGCTCAGAAATGCGAATTTTTCGAATAATGAATTTTTTTCTTTTTGAGTACGAACGCTTCTTTTTTCCTCTCTTAATAGCAACTTTTGATGAAATCGTTTATAACTGCCGCAAAAAAG
>NW_016160118.1:0-5100 GCF_001687245.7 Rhagoletis zephyria | reverse complement strand
GGGAACAACTTTTGGCTCTGATCGGGCAACCTCAAAAAATTTCCAGCAAGGAAATAATTTTGTCATAATGGGCAACAATTTTTGTGCCCTCAACTGGCACGAAAATCTGCTAGCATCATATAAGTGCATTTTCAGAAAAAAAATCATAACTCGAAAATGACGAATTTTAGCATATTGCTACTTGTACTGAAAATAGTTTATACTATTCCCCAATAGACAAAAAAGTTTGAGAGAAAAAAAGATGTGGCAATTTGAAAAAAATCAATTTGAAAAAAAAATTTTTTTTTTTTGTTTATAAACAATAATTAATTATTAATAAACAATTACTGATGTTAAGTTCACTAGATCGATTCAGTAGATCAATACCTGCAATTTAAAAAAAAATCGTTAAAATCCTTGCTTTTTTGCGGCAGTTATAAACGATTTCATCAAAAGTTGCTATTAAGAGAGGAAAAAAGAAGCGTTCGTACTCAAAAAGAAAAAAAATTCATTATTCGAAAAATTCGCATTTCTGAGCAAAAAGAGAGAATACGTGTCTCCTTAAATTGTTCAAGGAACAATCCCTGTGAGTTTTATCGCAAACTTAAATTCACTTTCCGCCGGCCTGGGTGATTTGAGATGGAATGAGCCATATACAAATTAGCGGAAAATTTCAACAATAAAAATCAATAACAATTAAACAAACTTTATTATTTGTTGTAAAACCAGGAAGTTTGATTGAAAACCGGGACATTTTAAGGCTGGATCGTGACATCGAGGCAATCCGGCAACTCAATTATTGTATAATTAAGCGCAAGTTTGAAATTACTCAGAATTTGCGTTGTTTTTGATAAATTTATAGTAACATTAATAATAACGCATACAAAATATAATTTTTGTAATACAAAATCCGCAATACCGTCATTAAAAAAAAAAATTTAAAATCAACCGGAATTTTGAGAAACGCCAAATTTGTTTATACAAAAAGTTTAAACCATGTTAAAAAAATTTGAAAGTAAAACCGCTGGGAGCCTGAAGATTTTTGAAGTTTGCTAACATAACAAAAATGTTTTAAAACTTACAATAAAATGAAATTGGAATATTTTCACTTATTTGTTTTTTGTTTTACTTTTATTTGGCATTTGAGTGCTCTCAAAATTTAAGTTTTATAAAATAGACAAGAGTTTGCTAATTCCTTTCAAATATTGTAAAAAACTACTGTTGCAACATTTTTTATATATACTGTACATATTAATCATTGTGCTAAGTTTCTAAAAATGTGTAATTGCAGTGTTTTGTACCTTACCTTTACAAGATCCGCCGGTCGCATCACGGTAAATGTAATGGGTTTTGAAATTAAATACGTGCTGTAATCTGCACTCATCATACATTTTTTTAGCCAGAATTTCACTCCATTTTTCTTGCTGCAAAATTGTATATTTTCGTAATTTTCTTTTTTTTCCATTCGAAGTGATGTAATACGACGTTTCGCTGAGCAATTCTTTGAATTCTGTTTTCCCAAGCGTCAACGTAAAAAATAATTTCTTGGGCAAAGTCGTGTCCAGATCGCGATTGCTATCGTCACAAATTTCGTTCGTAGATTCATCATTCGAAACAGTTTCGAATATTTTGCGACCGAGTAATTTATCAAGGAGTCCGTATCGATTACTAACAGTCAAAGCATGAATAGATGCACTTTTCACTTTATTGTTAAACAAATTTGCTATGTCTTGCCAAACACTGTTCGAGGCAGGAACAATTTTATGGCCCTCAATTAGCCTGTCCTTAAATTTCAGCACAGACTCTACGTATTCATCGGCGCAGATTTCAGCGCGCCTACCACGTTTCCTTTGGGGAGGATCCATTTGTACACTTGGTTACCACAAATATCGTAAATAATATTTTTTCCCCAATTTCCAATCTCTGGCTTTCCGTTCACAAATAAAGTTTCAATTTTTAAGTTTATTGGTTTATAGTAAAAATATAGTTTGTACTTCAACAAAAAGGAGTCCGTAAAAATATTCCAAAATTAATATAAAACTTATGAATGTTCATTAAATTTTCGTCAAAATTTTGAAGTCTTAAATTAGATTTTTTATAAAAATAGTAGCAGTTTTGTAGCCCATTTAATTTAAAGACAGCAAGGTGCAAGTTTGAAGTGGTCTAAAGTTACCCTGGAATTTTGATAACAGGTGTTCGCGTGTTGATTTTTATATTTTTTTTTAATATGCACAATATTTTTCTAGCTATTAATTATTTTTCTATAAAAATATATTCAATCCTTTACTAGAACCATATAAACGAAAGTTTCTAGCTTTACAAAATTAAGTAAAAATCAGAAAATTTACATAAAAATTTCGCGCTTTTTAAGCTGAATCTTTACAAAATTTTTAGTTATGCAGTATTATAGCCCATACCATTTTAGTATTATAAATTGCGCTTTTTTGCGCGCTTGAAACTCCATTAAAATTGTATGCGCTATTAAACTGCATATCCAAAAATGTTTTAAAGATTCAGTTTCAAAATTTTGATGAAAATTTGTTGAGTTTTCATAAATTTTGTATTAAGTATTAAGTTTGATACTTTGCAACAGGTAATTCTTATCCATATTAAATTTGCACGTTATTATTCCTAAATACTAAATTTTTGAGAATTATTTTTAATGTCTTAAGTATAAAAAGCTCAAAATTTTGACAAAAGTCTTATGAATTTATGCAAATTACAGCCAGCACAAATGTTCAAATGCACCGTACAGCACTTTTGGTGTAGGTTTTTTTTTTATTCTATCAGGCCTTTCAAATAAATACTTTTCACATTAACACTTGGAGATCTTTAAACGATTGAACTAAGTACTGAAAATGTTACCCCTTTTATACTAATCAACTACGGACAGAAAAATATGGTACCGTTATTTTTGCCAGTTAACCATAAACTACAAAAATGCATGTCCTGGCTAGTGGCCTGGCACTCTGGCAAAACAGCAGATGAGCTCAAGCACCGAATGTTGACAACAGTAGTTGCTTGAGCTGATCTGATGTTTTGCCAGACTGTCAGGCCACTTGCTCACTTTGGTGAATACATACCACTATAGAAAAAAAGTATTGGCGCCAACATGGAATTTCCATCACGCGGATGTTTGGCAGAATTTTCCATTGGCGTGTAAACGCAATCAGTTTCGTCGGCCCGCAGAACAATTGCAAGCGAGGGCGCTGCTTTGTATACATACATACATACAATGTACATATGTAGGAATGTATGTAAATACATACAGTGGCGCTCACACCCTCTACAAAAGAAATCTCACGCAAAATATTTGTTGTGTTTTCGTGGGCAATGATCGGGATCCGGAAAAAATGTGTACGCAAATGCAACAACAACGATATTATCCTGATAGTGATCTCGTTCAATTTATGATCCGCTCTTTTTAGTTTGTGTCACTGATAATATGGCACTGCGATGAATATTATTTCGTTTAACAGATCTGTTCTGCACGTTACCAAAGATTTTGTAACCGGAAAATTTTATTACCAAAAAATGGTACCAGATCTTGTCACCGCGATTCTAGGAACGTTGGTAATGCAGTTAAAATATTCAGCAATTCAACTATGAAGAATTGTGGAAATTCTGGCATTGCATATTTCACGGGGCAATACTTTGTTACCGCTTATGAGATGGTAATGAAATTCGCCGCTTACAAGAGTACACAGAATTCGAAAAGGGTTTAAAATTTGACAGGAACTTAATTTACCGGTTACAAAACTTTTATTACCAGCGCAGAATAGATCTGTAAATGTACTTTTCCCCATTTACTCAGTTCATTTTTATAATTTCGTCTTTCTCGTGCTATAGTATAAAATTAGTGCTGCCAACTCGAATAAGAATGATCCAGACCGTTTCCGTGAGAAATGATCGTGATACTGAACTGTATAACCCAAATAAACACAGCTATTGTGAATATTGTAAAAAATAAGTGCGCTATTTATGTGAGCGCCACTGTATGTACATATGTATATTCATTCAATACAACGCGAGACAAAAACGACAGTTTAAAATCTAAAAGAGCTGAGTTTGTGGTTAGACAATAGAAACAAATTTTAGTTGGTTTCTTAAATTATTTCTATTGCAACTGCTCCGCTTATACTACTTGTTTAGCAAGTGTGTTCTGCCGAACACTCCAGTAATCCTTACATATGCATGTACGTATGTATGTACATACATATGTAGATATGTTTATATGTATGTACACATGGATATGCATTTGCTTGCGCTATCACAATAGGGGTATTCTCTGAGTCTTGCAAAGCCCTTGCATGGTGCACGGATTGCACGGTTTGCAAAGCTGTCCCATTCGAAAACCGGTTTTAACCATGCAAACCGTGCAATCTGTGCACCATGCAAGGGCTTTGCAAGACTCAGAGAATACCCCTAATGTTCATAACCCTTGCTTGGGTTTGTGTTGCATCCGCGACATGAGGACGCTTAGCGGATCCCCGTTGCCGCTGCCGCCGTTTTTTTGGCATTTCGAATGCGCCTCCGCCGAGTTACGGACACACCGCCGCGGGGTAGTTCGGCGCCTAAAGAACTCAATGATTTGTTTACATATGCAAGCGTCAACTGGCACTGTCCAGCTGCAGCAGCATGTTGGCTAGGCTAAACGGCTGAAATCCTGTCGCGGATGCAAGACAAACTCAAGCAACGCTTAAACGCCTGACAGACGGGCATGATGTACCAGATTAACTAGCACACAAATGCGCATAATACTTTTACTCTGACGGACGACAAATATCTAAATTTAAAAAATAGCTCATTCGTTGTTGTTGATACATAGTACACATACGAATTCTTTGGTGATGACACATGGTTGGTGGCAAAGGGTACGTGTGTGTTCATATGCATACATAAGTACTAGAGCTCTTGATATTCGATTAATCGAATATGCGAATTAGTAAAATTCGATTAGCTGTATTCGAATAATCGCACACCATCGATTATTCGAATAATTGATCGTTTTCAACAACAAATTTACAACAAAAAAGCTACAATTAATGCCGTTGTAACATAATCAATATCTCAATTCTGTCGTCAATGGTGCATGGTGTCAAGTTAGCACTACATACTAAA
>NW_016160117.1:56626-70052 GCF_001687245.7 Rhagoletis zephyria | reverse complement strand
ATGAAAAAATTAATAGATATTGGTGCAAAATTCTGTAGGAAAATATTCCATGCCAATAATAATAATGATAATACGATTTTTAAGTTAAGCCGTGCGAGTAAACGCTTTATTATTTTTTGTTTTCGATCTAACACACATTTTGTCGAAAAATTTAGCAATTCGTGAGATTTGCTCATAAACGGCTATATTCCATAATTGCATGCTCAAAAATATTTCACTGTCTTCCACCTAAAAAATGCTGCAAGCCCCTCCAAGTTGACCACCTTTATCATGTTTCTCGGTCACCTAACGGTCTGGGTAAGATATACCACGTCTTTAAGCTGTTTAAAAACCTTATGTATATGGATCTGTAATTTTAGGGAAAAACCTTTCTTGCATTGTGGATTGTACAGCAACACTAAATTTCCTTCTTCGAAGCCCTTGGCCCTTTCAACGCTTCATCTGATCACTTATAATTGGAGTCCGTTGTCTCAGAAGGGCATGTATTATTGCCATTTCTTCTCCTAGCATATTGGAAGTTTCTTTTCCGATCCTCCTTGTCCTTTACTCCAACTTCCAGGTCTCTAAGGCAGCATAGTTTGCTACCGAAAATTACCTTTGTAGTTGTCATTTCATGTACTGCTGACCGCTATCCAATCAGGAACAAAAAAAAGTGGAAATAACAATCTTTCCCAAACTTGTACATGACCTTTCTCATATGCTCTTCTAAGGTCAGCGTTCGGATTGAGGATGAAGAGCCTTTGAGCGAGTTTTTCGGATGCTCAGTAGCGGGCACATCTGCTGGAGTAATGTCCATTCAGAGTGTAGCTCTATAGTTACGACGTATTTCGCAACCCAATTATAGGTGTTGTTAGTGTTTTAGCCTCCTGGTTTGGAATCTGGTATATCTTCGGCCATTTACTGATGTGGTTCACAACCACCAATCTGCCCCTACCCAAATTGTAGGTTTTATACCACGATCGGGCTTGAAGCCGGAAAAGATAAGACAAGTTTGGCAAGCCATTTGTACAAAGTCTTGCAGATGTCTCACAGGTGGCAAAGTCCGTAGCTTTAACAACGCCGCACAGTGGTCTGAATGGAGAATCCAGCCGGATGAAATACTAAAAATAAAGGTCTTCAAATCGGAACTAGGGCCGAATATAATTTCCTAAGGAATGTTTACTAAGAAGGACTCTCCAGTATGGGATTTATATGAATGTNTCGCTAACTTGGAAAAACTGAGAAACTACTTTTCTATATAAAATCCAAACTTTAAGAAAAACTTGGTTTTATCAATTCCCCCGCCGACTGCCGAACAGTGTAATGGGTCGCCTCTAGTAACAAGTTTCGAGCGAATTCAATAAATTTATAAAATTTATTCCGCCATATTGGAACCGCCATTTTGACTTTTAAAAATTCACGGCTAGATCCGTAATCAGAAACCCCAAATAGCAACGAGTAAAAAGTTTCTAGAGAGCCCACAATTTTTTTTTATTTATTCCGCCATTTTGAATTTTTAAAAATTCACGGTTAAACTAAAAAAATAGTTTTGTCCCGCTAGACTCTCTATTCAACCCACTGCGCGGCCGCTTGTACCTAAGTGAGCTGATACCAGCAAGGGGGATTGGTTGCTCCATATGGCTTATATTGGCTTACGTATCGGGAAGGATATATCTTCTGGCATTTCAACTAATATTTTCTGGCGAAATACCCTGGCCCTTGAGAATAAATCGGATAATAATTTAAACAAAAAATAAATTTTAATAAAAAAAAAAAATTAATTTCAATATTCATTTTCTCCGCAGCATAATTTGGAATTTTCTTCGTTGGATATGCACTAGGACATACATTATTATGGATTTTCAATAAACGTAAAATTTGCGTGGCAAAGTGGCTGCCCAGACCTAAAATCTATGCTCCAGCCAATAAACCAAAAAGCAGCTCTACACAACACACTTTGGTTCGGCAACCAAATACCAAAAACAAGCATTGAACAGCAAAAGAAACAAAAAAGTTAAGATATTGGAAATGCATTAGCATTTCGTAGTGTTTATCAGTCTTTGAATGTGTGGAAGCGCCGCAATATATGGAAATATTTTGTGCTTGCTCTACATTTATATATGTAGTTGTTGCAAAATTAAGTATGTATATATTTTTGTTTGCATTTACTAGCAAAGTACTTGCTCTCGGATTTGAAGTGCATAAGCAGTAGAACGATGATGATGATACACTGATATTATGAATGGCACAGCCGGTGGAAATGGAGGGTGAGGCAATTTCTGCATTCATACAGTAACTTTAGAAATATAAAAAAAGTTTAAATAGTTCTCGCCATTGGTGGCACTGTTACGAATTCAGCTAACTTGTGAAACATTTTACTGAAATTTATAAAAATCCATCATGCACATTTTTCTTGCTCGACTTTCGTGCAGACTCCCTCACCAAAATTCCCATCGGCATCAATATTTATGTATATTGTTGTTGCTTCGTTCTTTGGTTACTTTGATGCAGTGTATTACGAAAATGCATCGAAAATTGGATACTAGCAAAGTTTCATAAGTTTGTACGAGTGGGCGTGAGCTGCACTTATTTACATATGTATGTATATATGCATAAGTATGTGCGTGCGTGCGCGTAGATGTTATGCAGCTTACTTATACGAGTTCGTATCAGGGATGAAAAATGGAAATTTCAGATTGTAGCTAATTTCATTAAATAAATGCACCTAAATGAGACAGATTGTACCTAAACCAAGTTACATCATTCATTTGTAGGTTTTTTTTTATTAATGTTATTTAAAACATGAATACAAAAGATGATTTAACATGATTAGGTTTTTTTTTTTTACTGAGTCTATATCTACAGATTATAGTCTAATGAAATACTGAAAAATATTGGTGAAAAAAACAAAAAACACACTTATTTATCCAGCTTTTTATAAGACAACAGGAAAAGTCTGCTAATTTATCCCCTTCCTTTTAATAGGTGCAGCAAGTCTAGAGAAAATAATAAAATTTCCGTAAGGAACTTCGAAAGCATTTTAAATATATTTCCAGAAAAAAATAACTATAGTTCTCATCTAAATAAAATATAAAATTTGACACTGGACTGTATGGGCGAATAAAGGCTGGTTTTCATTATGTCATATATGTTGACAACAAAATTTTTCGACATATTTTGACACAACTTTCTTTCCTTTATCCCTACCTTTATCGATGATATTATGGGCCAAAAACTTACAAATAGCCGCTTCAGCAGCGCATGTACACGCCTGAAGGCCTGTTCTGATCAAAATCAATCAAAATCCCATTTTTTAGTCCCATTTGACAATTTGTTTTCACTCATTTGACCGCAAATGCCATTGAATTTGACTTAGTGGAAATAAGCGTTAAAATTAATAGAAAACAATTACGAATTTGAGGATAAATAAGTAAAGTGTTAATTTTTCGTAGTGGCTGCTCTAAATGCAATGTAAAATGTTTAAGATAAAACATAATATGAATTTTTCACCGACTTCAAAAAAAGGAGGAGGTTATCAGATCGTCGGAATATTTTTGTTTGTTTTTTTTTGTTTTTGTGTTATGTATGTTAACGCATAACTATGGACCACCTTAACCGAATTCTATAATTCTTTTTTCATCGGAAAGATGATACCTCAAGGGGGTCCCATACTAATTTTGTTGTTGAAATTAACGATAATCTTAAATTTTTATATGAGAATTGAAGTCGTTTTTTTTTTTTTGCTTAAAAATTACTAGTTAATTTCTTCCTTTTGACCACTTTTCTTTAAAATTGTTTATTCTTCAAAACGAAAGCGAAGCTTCTCCCTATAAGTAAATATATTAGCACTGTAAAAGAAAAATAAAAAAAAACTAAAAATGCGTCTGATCAAAAGATGATTGTACCTTAAATCTAGTGACTGTACCTAATGTACCTTTAAAACCATCAAACGTGGGAAAAAGGTACAATTGTACCTACTTTTTCATCCCTGGTTCGTATACTACATAGCACAGCATGAAATAACGAGCTGACGCAAATGCATCATTAAAGTTCAGAATTCCGACCATTGCCTTGCCAATACTTTTGGATATTTTTGCATAAATAAACGCATGGATGTGTTTAAATTTGTTGTGTTGTTGTTGTGAGGTACCAAACCCGGAAAATATAAAAAAAAAAGTTGCTGCATATGGCATGTGTGTGTGATATATTTATGCGCACATGTATGTATATATTCTCTTGTGTTGTGGTTTGCAATTTGTTGATAGTTGAGCAAAGCTGAGCTCTGAAGTCATACGTCAAAATTTGAGTGGGTATTTATGCAGTGAGTTGTAGATTTATGCATTATTTTTCAAAAAAATTTGACAGCAGAATGGAGTTCACATTTATTTTTGTTGTGGAACGGTAGGGGTATTCGCAGTGACATAAAACTGATTTGCGGATTTAATGAAAAGATTTAGAAAATAAATTTAACAAAATATTATGTACTATTTTCAAGCAGGTACGTGATTCGGTTTTGAAACTGAAACATTAACCGACAACAAACATTTAACTCGCACTGAAAACCGCACCACTATATATCACGATTCAGTATTCGTTTCGACCAATTTTTTAATATTTACGTACAGATCGAAAAATTTTCCCAACTTTTTTATTTTTCCTTCTGTAAATACTATGTTGGCAAAAAAAAACAATATCTGGCGCTTACACATTAGCTTTCTGCTGTTACAGAAAGTGGAGATACCTACCGTTTTACGATGCCTCTGAACGGTACATGAATTTTATAAGAATCTCTTCTAGGCTGCCCGCGACTACCCGTTTAGCTCTGCATAAAATATTAGCACTTTTATGTCTTTTGAGATTGGGTTTGATTTTGAGCTTGAGTATGAGTATTGACTTGGGTTTGAGTCTGATTTTAAAGTTAGATTTTGAGTTTGAGTTTGAGTTTGACCTCAAGTTTTGTCTAATTTTGAATTTGAGTTTCAGTGTGCGCGCGAGTTTGTCTGAATTTTAGCTAGAATTTTTTTTTTTGATTTTGAGTCTGAGTTTGAGTTTGAGTTTGCTTCACTGTGAGTTTGGGTTTGGGTTTGGGCTTAAGTTCGAGTTTGAGTTTGAGCTGGAATTTGGATTTAAGTTTAAGTCGTACGTAAGATTGAGTTTGAGTTTGAATTTGAATTTGAAGAGGAGTTGAGTCTGTGCTTGAGTCTGTATCTGATTAAATTCTGAGTTTGAGTTAGACTTAGATTTGGAGTTTAAATTAGACTTTAAGTTCGAAATAGGGTATGCTTGAGATTGTATTTGAGTCCTGAATGAGTTTGAATTGAAGTTTGACTTTAAGTTAGAGTTAGATTAAAAGTTGAATTTGAGTCTGAGTCTGATTGTGATTATTTGAGTTTGAGCTTGATTTAGTGTTGCAGTTTGACATTTAGTGTGAGTCTAATTTTGAATTAGAGTTTCAGTTTAGTTTAAGCTTGAGTTTATGTTTTATTTTGATTTTTCGTTTGGCCTTGACTTTGAGTTCGGGGGGTTGAGTTTCATTTAGAGTTTGAAAGTAAGTTTAAGCTTGAAGAATATTTACATACATATTTCAATTAATATTTACACATGCCAGGTACGAAATTACAATTGCAACGGAAAAGTTAATACAAAATTGAACCACCAAAATTTGTGTGTGGTGTTGTCCCGTCTGGACCAGTTTGGTGGTAGTTTTGGTTAGTTGTTGAGATTATTTATTGGCTCTTTGTGTAGTTTATTTGTTTTTCTAAATATCATACTATTAAAAAGAATACAGAATATCTACCGCGTAGGTGTATGTTTATTCAAAGCCTTTTTTTTGACAATTACCTACGTACATACATGTGTGGGCATCGAAGGCAGCCTAAGTATGTATCGAAGAAATTTATATGCAGCTTTCTCTCAATTGTACATTTTCAGAAGCCTTGCAGTACAAGCACCAGCATATCTTCATTGCAGTCTAAACTATGTAACTCGGCTGCCAAGAATGCTGTGAATGCAATCAATAATCGAGTATTGCTAAAATACCAGACGTTATTGCAACAATAAATAATGAAACTAATTGGCATATTTGTATGAGTGAAGGAAGTCATTTGTATTGCTAAAGCGAAGAAATGTCTATTATTAGACTGGCTGAAAATATCCTACACTAGCATTGTAAGCGGAGTTCCTTTCATTCGCATGCGTACCGCCTTCTCTGGCTTGGAATTTGCACATACATACATACATATGTAAGTGTACATAAATATAACAAACAAATGCAAAGTTTATGTACAATAGAGTGTTTAATAAACAAACGCATAATCATTGTCATCTTAAATTATTGTCTTACCGGCATCGGTATTACGAAAGGATACAGTAATTACCACTGGTTTGCAAAGGAAATGGGTTAGTCGGAAAGTTTCAATATACTGTCATTTTGTTTGATTGACAGCAGCAGTAGTTGACAGCTTTTGTGGCTTCTGATAATTTGCACTGCTTGTTGAAGGATTGGAAAGGATGAAAAGGAGGAGAGTTTCATTATTTGACAGGACTTTCTGTTGCAAATGTAACCACAGGCTGAAAAGACTTGTTGAGGACGAAGGAAAGAGGTGATGAGTACTACCAAATGTGCGTAGCCTATAAATGCACACTTACTTTAGCACAAATATGCCTTATATATAGAAATGAAGAAATAGTAATTTGAAAATGGTAGTAGCTAGCACTTTTGTATTGAAATGTTTTAGTTGCAATGGAAATTTGAAGTTAAATTTAAAGGTGTGAACATAAAATTATATTACCAGCAAATATTTTTGTGTATATGATGGGTACGGACTCCCATTACATGCTTACACAGCTTCAGCCACATGTTCATTGCTATTCTGTACGTGGATCCTGAGGATTGTCCTAAACTTTCTCTTTCGATAATCTTATTTTACAGTCAGAATTTGCAAGAAGATACGATTAAGAGCGATTTAGATCGAATGCTCTAGAAAACTGTAATAAATTCAAAGGAAATAATTTTTTTTTAAAGCATGGAATTTTTTTCATCAGCGCCTATACCAATCTCCCTCACAAATACACACAAGCAATCGTAGTCGTCTTATTTTAGACGAGATTGTGTTAATTAAATGGATTAATTGAATTTTACTTGAGAATTTTCGAGTTTGCTTTTATAAATAATTTTACATACAAATCGATAGCAGAAGTTGACGAGTTTTATTTGTCAAACAGAGACTGTAAATGGCATGTGAATAGCTGACTGAATTTGTCGAAAACTGATTCCTTTAAAGACATAGCAAAAGTGTAGAGGTGGATTGAGTGCAGCATCGTATCGACACAACTGAATGTATTTATATACATATATATATTCGTATCTATAAGTTTATTATAAACTTGTGTATGAATATGTTTATGTATATTCGTATTCACATAATTTCATGCCACATACCCACCTACTGGCGTTTGATTGCCTTGCCTCACACTTTCTACACACATGTCAGCAGAATTAGTTTACAATTTTAATGCAGATCTTCTTAGGTTTTGCTCTGCCATTCTACACCCAGTTCTGGCATAAAAATTTTTTCAATATGCATCTTTCCGAAGATAACCGGAATCGTAAAAGAATTTTCAAAACGGTCCTGTGCAGGAATGACACTGAATATATATATATATAGAACATATTTTTTCAAAAGTTTTATCAACTAATTAATAAATTGATAAAATAAAGCGTTTCTAAAACGATTTATTTCGAAATAACCTTGAAGAGGGTTGCCAGCTGTTCAAAATAATGAAAGGAATTTAATTTGACAGTTAAATTAAATATTTTTATGTGGGTAGAAAACGAGAGGTTTATTTGAAAAATAATATCTAAGGGGTGGCCTCCTATTTTTAAATTCAACATTAATTTAATCAGCAAGTTAAATTAAACATTTTATATGATAATCACATTAAAGATACCTCTAAGAAAACTTCATTTCGAAAACATTTATGAAGTGGGAAATTCAAGATCAGTTTAATTAGCAAGTTTAATAAAATATTCTAATATGGCTGTCAAAGAAAAGTGGTGAAAGAGCTTTAAAAGAGTTTTATCTCAGAACTATCTTGACAAAGGCTGCCACCTGTTTGGAGATTCGAGAACAATTTAATTAACAACTTTAATGAAATATTTGATGGCTGTCAAGGAAAAGTGGTTTAGTAAAGGTTTGCTTCGAAAATATTTTTGATAATGGTTGCCACCTGTTTAGAAACTGAAAATCAATTAAACTAACTTAAATGAAGTATTTTAACGAGAGAGGTTGAAGTAAGCTTTATTTGTATATCCTTAAAATTTTTTCAAAAAATATTTTTGAAAGGCTTGCGCCAGTTCAAAAGTGCCAGTGCTATTTAATGAGAGGCTAAACGAATATGTGATTATCAAAGGATAGAAGATAAAGCAAGTTTTTCTCCAACATATTTAAGAAGAGGGTCGCTAACTTTTTTAAAAGTAAAATTTTACTTACTTAATTACACACATCTACACCGAATTAGTTTAGAAGCATTTTATAAGAGAGCTGTTATATTTCGAAAACTGATTTATGTTAAATAAAAAACAGTTTATCTTTGATATGGAGCTAAAAGTATACGCTTACATAAAGGGACTATCTACGAAAGGGTAGCTGTTCTTTGTTATGGAATGGCTGAACAAGTTAAAATTTGGCACACACATTCACATTTGTTCTGAGGCATAATTTGTCTCACAAAATTCCCAGGAAAGACAAGTTTTGAGACTGGTTCAATTAAGATAACCATCTTAGTAAGAGCATTGATAAGACGGAATAACGGTAAACCTTATATCTCACGGGTCGAACCGCGGAAAAAGCTTCAAGAAAATATTTTGAGTCAAATTTAACTATACGCTTAGAAAAGCATTCTATTTTTTGGTGAGGCTTCCTAATATAGTCGTTGCTTTTGATACTTTTTCGAGAAAACTAATTTGCATTTACCACTTTTGCTGTCGTTGTTCCTTTTTTTTTTGTAGTGCTCTTTCTTTTTTGTTGTTGCTTCGATTGCTTGCTATCTGCTGTCAGTGTTCCTGTCAACGCTATAATTGCTGCTGCTGCCTCTCTCCATCTGCTGAGCTGCTGCAAATTTCGTCAAAGTTACGCGTTGACAACGGTGATTGCTGTTGCGCAATTTTCTCGCCACTTACTCAAACTTGTGCATATATTTAAGTGCATGTGTATGTATGTTTCAGTTTGCTTGTGTTCGCTTGTCAATTGTCAATTGACAACGAATGTGACAAAATCACACATACTTAGAAACTAACGCCCACTAGGTAAGTGCGCACACACAAATAAATACATTTGTCTATGTTTTAAATCTTTAGTTTGTATATACATACGTATATATAGGTGTGTGTGTTTGTAGTAGCAGAAAATTACATGCGTGTTGCTTTGAATGCCTAAACAGCAGTCGGCAGAAATCACAGACATCGTCCTTGTGATATGAAAGGATAATGGAAAAGTTGAAATCGTGCGACAGATTTGCTGGCTATAAAAGCTATTGACAAGAATATATAAGCAAGTAGCTTGCCTTAACTTCTCCACTCGCTTGACATACTTATACAGCAGCTTTGCTTCCTACTTTCCACTTTTACCAGAAGAGTTAGTTAACGGTTCACAGCAGCTCTAGCAGTAAACCACTACTCAGTCCATTAATTTTTCATGATGTACGTCAATCAGTCATTCTCGCTTCCTATTATCTACACTTTACTTTCTTCACCCTTTTTCCTTTCTCATTGCCGTGGCACATGTCGTATACGCAACTTTAAGTAAGCAATGCTTATGCATGTATGTATGTATGTATGTAGACTGTGGTCTGTTTTCACTTAGAGTTTGGTTGGTGGCGGGTGTTGGTGTGTGCGTTTGCAGTTTTGCTTAAACATACGCTTGCATAATTTGCCTTTATTGCCAGAAGCAATAGCAGCACTAAACGAAACTGGGTTTGCTGCTTTATTTATATGAGGTCGATTTAATTAAAACTTTACTTTCATAAATTAAAAGCGCAGAAGAGTGTTTCAGAGGAATATTTATGTTCAAAGATTTACCGACATTCTTTGTTGATTTTAAAATGAGACAATTCAATTTATTAGCATTAGTAGCCATATAAAATTAATAGATGTTTGTACTTATGTATCTTTGCATATATATAAAATATGCCACAAACAAATTTTGGACTCCCTTTTTTGAGGACACCGTTCGCTCGCTTTCAATGAAACATACACCGATTTAAAGGATATAACTTCCACTAATCCAGAAATGTTAATCCCGTTACGTAGGGGGCGTGACATACACACTATAATGTGAAAACCGATATATCTCTAAATATAATTATGCTGGGGAACTGAAACTTGGCGAAAAGTAGTAGATTTTGGAAAAGGGGGCATGACACCGATCATAGCAAACTGAAAGCCTCATACCATTTATCACTTGAACCACTTCCTTTAATTCATTTCTTCCTTTAATTTCATTCGTTCGAAACCCGCATTTTAACGTTTCATTTAACCTTCAAAAGTATTTTATAAAATAGATTATGTATATATAAACACACCAAGTTTTATAAGGCTTTTATAATGGTTTACTTGTGCAAAACTGAAGAGAAAATACTCTATCGTTTGCTATTTAAAACAGTCTATCAAGCACTTAAGAGACCAAAAGGGCCCTAGAAGGCGGGGCTTGGCAGTCCAATAGAAGTCTATCCAAAAAAACCTTACAAAATCAAATACCCGTATAAAAATCGTGCTTACCAAATGGTGTTTATTATTCGCCTTTTTCCAAAAACGATTTTCGAGTTATTCGAAAAGTTGCAACTTGAAAAAAAAAAAGAAAAGAGCAAATCAAAGTAAGTTCAAAGTTTTCTTAAACCTACCCTATTTGAATCCCGAATACAGTTATTTAATTTAATTATTAATTTAATTGATTTTGAGGTTCTAAACAGGTGGCAACCCCCCGTACAAAATAGTTTCAAAATAAAGCTTTCTCGTTACATATTCAAATATTTGATTTAATTTGTTAGAAAAGGATATTAAATTTTTGTGCAGGTGGCAACTATCCTAAAATACTTTTTCAAAATAAGTTGTTGTTATACCTCTCTCTCTCTCTTGGCACACACATTCTTTTGATATGCTGTTTAACTTATTAATTAATTGATTTTGATGTTTTAAAAAGGTGGCAACTCCCTTCAAGAAATATACGTTTGCTTGCATCATACTCATAATAATCCAAATCAGATTTGACAATATTATAGCGCAAAGTTGTCAGGCTTTATTAAGCTGAAGCTATGGAAATAAAAGGGACGCTTACGCTCCGCGTGACATCGGAAATGTTTCAAAGTCAAATCCTTTGCAAGGCAGGAAGAGAAAATTATGTTTTCCTATATGCCGGTCACAGTTAGGTGTTTCTGATACCAGAAGTGACCAGGCAGCAATACCATGTGTTATCACCTCTGTGTACTCACCTCTGCTATAATATTTTCGGAGAATGAGCGAAACATGAGATTTTAAACGAAATATGCACCGAGCCTCTGACGCGCATTGACTTCGATGACCTAAAGTGGGGTAGCGCTCCCATGGTTGCGGACCAAGGAATATCTGGTTTGTACTCTTTCATGCCAAATGGTTAGATGTCCGATTACCAGTGAAAAAAAATTACTTCATTCCTTGGCTTCTTGAAGCTCAGTTGTTTGGCACTTTTCTCTCCGCTCTACGGCGGCGGATATTGCCTCCTTTCCTAATCAGTTACATGACAAATTGCAATTGGTATACTTTTGAGGGATGTCTTGAATCAGTGAAGAATATGAAATTAATATTTTTTAGAATAAAAAACTTAAACATAAATTTTTTTCGTAGACGAAGCCAAATAAAAAAATGCAGTGATTTGTGGTCAATTAAAAGAATTGCATTTTTCGAATTGCGGCTACTAAATAATCAAAATAAATGCGTTTTACGGCAATATACACAGACTTTTTTCGCAGGTTTTTTTTTTTCAAAAAATTCATTTATTATTTTGTATTAAATTTTGATTTATTATAATCCATCCACATGCTCAAATATTAAACACATGCTTTTTCACATACACAGATACACGCACATGGCATATAGACCAGTGTCATTCACGTACATATAAACCGCCATCTCCGCATTACTGGGTGGAGCGTTTTGTGTTTTTAATTAAGCGCTAATTTTATAATTTATGTTTATAAATTGACTTTGCAGCGGTGAGAATTTAATGAAATCATGCAACGTTCGGCTATAATTATTGATGTAATGCCACAGTTGAGCGAACACGTATAAATACGCACACTGCTGCATGCAGCAATTTATGGAAAATATTTAACTGACATTACAAACGTCAATTATTTAATTGATTGTGATTACATATTTGTATGACTAAGACGAGCATAAATGCATTAGGTATATGACTATTTTCTTAAATTAAATATATGTACTCATGAGGAGAGCAAGAGTGAGGGATGGATGATCAAAATCCAACAACAATAAAGAAACGACTGCTGTGCTGTTTTGAACTTGACCAAAATCACTTAGGCGGTTGCAGCACCAATAAAGAAGAAGGAGAAGGTGAAGAAGAAGAAGAAGATTGTAAAAATTCGGTTTGCTCCATATTTGAAAAATCTAGATTTCAACAACACGCTTAAAAATATTTAAAAAAATCGTTTGCGACCAATTTCGAAAAGCGAACGAATAAATTCAATATGAATTATGGCGATCAAAAATTGGTTTGAAAAATTTTTTTTTTCTATCAATTTCGAATTCTTCATAGATGTACATGTATGTACGTTAGGGCGGATCAAATTTTTTTGACTATGCACGCGTATAGCATAGGAGGATTCTACTTGTAATTCTAAGCTAATTTTCCGAAGAAATCATGGGTTTAAAATCAATTTGGAATTTGCCAAATTGCAAAAATTAGTTTCGAAAAAATGTGAAAATTTTCACTGTTGAGCCCTCAGGTGTAAGTTATATGAAAAACGAACCCTTATAGCATGTTTTTATGCAAAATGTAAGCACTTATTTACAAAACTACAGCAAAATGCTAGGGAACCTATTTTCGCAATTTGGCAAACTCCAAATTGAATTAAATCCATGGTTTCTTTGGAAAATTTGCTTAGAATTACACCCAGAACTATTCTGTGCTAAGCGCGCATAGTCGAAGAAATCACGCATACAAATTGACACGCCCTAATGTACGTACTTTTTCAGTAGCACATATAAAGATTCCCAAAAAAAAGGAGCAGTCCAGCGCCTTCGTCTTGGTCTGCAGGCTGTATCGGAGATACAGCCGCTATATTTAAACGTAGAATACGTGGTATGGTTAAGAGCATATCCAAGTCAAAAACGAAATCACACACTAAGAAAAAAAGGGTTTTTCCAAAATTTTACAAATTTACATACTTCTAA
>NW_016160117.1:45990-56601 GCF_001687245.7 Rhagoletis zephyria | reverse complement strand
TCTCATTGCCGTGGCACATGTCGTATACGCAACTTTAAGTAAGCAATGCTTATGCATGTATGTATGTATGTATGTAGACTGTGGTCTGTTTTCACTTAGAGTTTGGTTGGTGGCGGGTGTTGGTGTGTGCGTTTGCAGTTTTGCTTAAACATACGCTTGCATAATTTGCCTTTATTGCCAGAAGCAATAGCAGCACTAAACGAAACTGGGTTTGCTGCTTTATTTATATGAGGTCGATTTAATTAAAACTTTACTTTCATAAATTAAAAGCGCAGAAGAGTGTTTCAGAGGAATATTTATGTTTAAAGATTTACCGACATTCTTTGTTGATTTTAAAATGAGACAATTCAATTTATTAGCATTAGTAGCCATATAAAATTAATAGATGTGTGTGTATATAAAATACGCCACAAACAAATTTTGGACTCCCTTTTTTGAGGACACCGTTCGCTCGCTTTCAATGAAACATACACCGATTTAAAGGATATAACTTCCACTAATCCAGAAATGTTAATCCCGTTACGTAGGGGGCGTGACATACACACTATAATGTGAAAACCGATATATCTCTAAATATAATTATGCTGGGGAACTGAAACTTGGCGAAAAGTAGTAGATTTTGGAAAAGGGGGCATGACACCTACAATAGCAAACTGAAAGCCTCATACCATTTATCACTTGAACCACTTCCTTTAATTCATTTCTTCCTTTAATTTCATTCGTTCGAAACCCGCATTTTAACGTTTCATTTAACCTTCAAAAGTATTTAATAAAATAAATTATGTATATATAAACACACCAAGTTTTATAAGGCTTTTATAATGGTTTACTTGTGCAAAACTGAAGAGAAAATACTCTATCGTTTGCTATTTAAAACAGTCTATCAAGCACTTAAGAGACCAAAAGGGCCCTAGAAGGCGGGGCTTGGCAGTCCAATAGAAGTCTATCCAAAAAAACCTTACAAAATCAAATACCCGTATAAAAATCGTGCTTACCAAATGGTGTTTATTATTCGCCTTTTTCCAAAAACGATTTTCGAGTTATTCGAAAAGTTGCAACTTGAAAAAAAAAAAAACGGAAAAGAGCAAATCAAAGTAAGTTCAAAGTTTTCTTAAACCTACCCTATTTGAATCCCGAATACAGTTATTTAATTTAATTATTAATTTAATTGATTTTGAGGTTCTAAACAGGTGGCAACCCCCCGTACAAAATAGTTTCAAAATAAAGCTTTCTCGTTACATATTCAAATATTTGATTTAATTTGTTAGAAAAAGATATTAAATTTTTGTGCAGGTGGCAACTATCCTAAAATACTTTTTCAAAATAAGTTGTTGTTATACCTCTCTCTCTCTTGGCACACACATTCTTTTGATATGCTGTTTAACTTATTAATTAATTGATTTTGATGTTTTAAAAAGGTGGCAACTCCCTTCAAGAAATATCCTGTTTGTTAATCAAGATCATACATAACCTATCTGTGTGCCTAATTTCATTGAAATATGTTAAGCTGTTTTGGTTTGAAAGAGTAGCAAACATATTCGCACTCTCACAAGCTTTCGAATTTATAATATTAGTACGATTATCCAGAATTCATTTTCTTTTTACGAGAAGAAATTAAAAATGAAAGAATAAATCCTTACAATTCGACTTTTCATACATATGTACATAAGTATGTCATACGTTTGCTTGCATCATACTCATAATAATCCAAATCAGATTTGACAACATTATAGCGCAAAGTTGTCATTCTTTATTAAGCTGAAGCTATAGAAATAAAAGGGACGCTTACGCTCCGCGTGACATCGGAAATGTTTTAAAGTCAAATCCTTTGCAAGGCAGGAAGACAAAATTATATTTTCCTATATGCCGATCACAGTTAGGTGTTTCTGATACCAGAAGTGACCAGGCAGCACTGTGTACTCACCTCTGCTATAATATTTTCGGAGAATGAGCGAGACATGAGTTTTTTAACGAAATATGCACCGAGCCTCTGACGCGCATTGACTTCGATGACCTAAAGTGGGGTAGCGCTCCCATGGTTGCGGACCAAGGAATATCTCGATTGTACTCTTTCTTGCCAAATGGTTAGATGTTCGATTACCAGTGAAAAAAAATAACTTCATTCCTTGGCTTCTTGGAGCTCAGTTGTTTGGCACTTTTCTCTCCGCTCTACGGCGGCGTATATTGCCTCCTTTCCTAATCAGTTAGATGACAAATTGCAATTGGTATACTTTTGAGGGATGTCTTGAATCAGTGAAGAATATGAAATTAATATTTTTTAGAATAAAAAACTTAAACATACATTTTTTTCGTAGACGAAGCCAAATAAATAGTGCAGTGATTTGTGGTCAATTAAAAGAATTGCATTTTTCAAATTGCGGCTACTAATCAAAATAAATGCGTTTTACGGCAATATACACAGACTTTTTTCGCAGGTTTTTTTTTCAAAAAATTCATTTATTATTTTGTATTAAATTTTGATTTATTATAATCCATCCACATGCTCAAATATTAAACACTTGCTTTTTCACATGCACAAATACACGCACATGGTATATAGACCAGTGTCATTCACGTACATATAAACCGCCATCTCCGCATTACTGGGTGGAGCGTTTTGTGTTTTTAATTAGGCTCTAATTTTATAATTTATGTTTATAAATTGCCTTTGCAGCGGTGAGAATTTAATGAAATCATGCAACGTTCGGCTATAATTATTGATGTAATGCCACAGTTGAGCGAACACGTATAAATACGCGCATACACACACGCACACTGCTGCATGCAGCAATTTATGGAAAATATTTAACTGACATTACAAACGTCAATTATTTAATTGATTGTGATTACATATTTGTATGACTAAGACGAGCATAAATGCATTAGGTATATGACTATTTTCTTAAATTAAATATATGTACTCATGAGGAGAGCAAGAGTGAGGGATGGATGATCAAAATCCAACAACAATAAAGAAACGACTGCTGTGCTGTTTTGAACTCAACCAAAATCACTTAGGCGGTTGCAGCACCAATAAAGAAGATGAAGAAGAAGAAGATCGTAAAAATTCGGTTTGCTCCATTGCAACAACACGCTTAAAAATATTAGAAAAAATCGTTTGCGACCAGTTTCGAAAAGCGAACGAATAAATTCAATATGAATTATGGCGATCAAAAATTTGTTTGAAAAATTTTTTTCTATCAATTTCGAATTCTTCATAGATGTACATATGTACGTTAGGGCGGATCAAATTTTTTTGACTATGCACGCGTATAGCATAGGAGGATTCTACTTGTATTTTTAAGCTAATTTTCCGAAGAAATCATGGGTTTAAAATCAATTTGGAATTTGCCAAATTGCAAAAATTAGTTTCGAAAAAATGTGAAAATTTTCACTGTTGAGCCCTCAGGTGTAGGTTATATGAAAAACGAACCCTTATAGCATGTTTTTATGCAAAATGTAAGCACTTATTTACAAAACTACAGCAAAATGCTAGGGAACTTATTTTCGCAATTTGGCAAACTCAAACCAAATTGAATTTAGATCCATGGTTTCTTTGGAAAATTTGCTTAGAATTACACCCAGAACTATTCTGTGCTAAGCGCGCATAGTCGAAGAAATCACGCATACAAATTGACACGCCCTAATGTACGTACTTTTTCAGTAGCACATATAAAGATTCCCAAAAAACACTCTTCTCCCAATTCCAAATGCAATTTTTTGTTGTGGGAGCTGCTTGCTGTTACTTTTTTTTTAAACAAATTTTTAACAAAAATTTTAGTTGTTTTTTAGAAAAAAACCATATGCCTAATGTACACATATGTGTGTATGCATGTAAGCAAATGCGTAAATGTGTGATTAGGTGTCTGTTTAGTTTATGGCTTTTGTGGCATATAAAATTAACGAAATTATGGTACTAACATATCCGCACACTATTTTGTGATTATGACCATTTTGGATTTGTATGTACATAGATATGTGCGCATGTGTGTTTGTATGTATGTTCACTTAACTGCGTTTATAAATATTCAAATAATTATTTTTAGTTATTAGTTTGCGTTCGACATTCTAACTCGTGCGCTCAATTGTGTTGACATGGTGGTTCCATGTAAGTGAATTATGTATTTACGCCCAAATTTTTTTTTAGATATGTAAATATATTTCATCTTTCACCCACCCGCCCGATTCATTGTCAATAACTAATTAAATGCTTGTTGTGTGGTTACGTGCGACGGGGCGTATGAGTGCTCAGTTTCTGTTGGCGTTGTGCGCCTCCCCCGCCCATTCCATCGACGCATAATTCATTTAATTATCATGTTGACATTTGTGGTGGTAGCACTTTTTCACAAATAGCGTGTAAATATTTCTTTTTGGTTTTTTTTTTTGGTTTTTTTGTTTTAATTCCACATGTATGCGTGTTTAGTTGTACATGTATTAGTATCTATTTGTGTGTATTCATTTGCATACATACGTACATATATAAATATTTATCTGTAAACATTTATCACAAATTAGTATTTCAAACCACATCGCGAAGTGTTAGCCACATAGTGATTTTCCCATATTGATAGGCGTACATATGTATGATCAAAGGTAAATATGTAAATACAAGTGGCGTATTTTTTCTATGCAATCAAATTTTCACATCCACAGGTACAAAATACTCAAAATCGACAAAAAATACTATAATTAGCGCTTAGTAAATTCTATTGTTATTAAAAGAGATAGAAAGTCATTAAGAGTACTTAACGTAAAAATGCCTGCCAATTAATGAGTGGATTATATGGTCAATAATATTCGAAAAGCATAACTAGTACTTAAAATGTATGCGCATATAAATTTTAAATGCGTTTGCACGTGTATTATATCCACACAATACATAAAACCTATGCGCGCTTGTTGTTGGTTGGGAGTAATGTTCAAAAGTACTTGTGCGCAATTCGAGAGATCCGAGTTGGAATCCTCGGGCGTATCACAAGGGAGGGGATTGCTTCGGCGATACAATGCCCTAACGCATATAAAGCGTTGGATGGATTATATCCTCTCTTCTTCATGGACTATTTTATCCTAAATTACATACTGACAGCGTGTAGATCTGTCCTGTTATTCATAACGCCGTTAAGGCTTCACATATAAAGCCAAAAGATCTCAGACCTATTAACCTTGCGTCCTGGGTTCTTAAATCCCCAGAAAGAATAGTTAGTAATTACCTATCTTTCACCATTGACTACTGTCTAAAAATCAACATGCCTATCGGAAAGCCAATTCCTTTAGTTAAAAGGACTACTATATTGTAGCCTTTCTAGAAATAAAGGTAGCTTTTAAGAATATATATTCAGAGGTCATAATACAGGCCTTGAGGGGACTAGCGGTGGACCATTCTTTGATGGAGTTTATGAGGCAAATGCTCTTGTGCAGGGTAATAACTGCAAACGTCGGTGAGAACTCGGCTTCTAAATACGTATGTGACACTCCGCAGGGTGACGTGCTCTCGCCACTCCTTAGGAACTTATACGTGAACTCTTTGTTCCTTGTTCTTTGAACCTTTGTTGACATGTTTTTTAAATTTGTATACAATTTTGAAATCGGAATTACACGTAAATAGAATATGGCGTTTTTATAAAAAAAAAATAATGAATATAATATAATAGGATAAATAACTGGGAGTATAGCTGTGCCGTTTTTGACTTTGGTTAAGTCACAGTTCTGCCATTGGTTGCATACTTTATCAGATGCTGTAAAATAAGTGCGTATTCTGGAATTCTTCAACGAAATATGGTCTAAAATATTCTAATAATTGAAAAAATATCAGTATCGACGTATAAAATAAAGAACTGGGAAATTGTAAAAATCTAGAATGAATTGAAAAAATGACAGCCTCTTATATAGTATATCAGAATATTGTTCTGCAATAATGAGCAAAAATCGTATTCAAATTTTTTTTCGGGATTTTGCCTTCTTTCTGCCTTTTGCTATAACCGCCTAAGTCTAGTTCAAAATGGCAAGCCGGCTACGTAAAGCCAAGTCCTTCTTCACACCTGGCTTCCTACAGCAGGAGAGAACACGCCGTTTCTCTACTAACACCAGCGGTTTCCGAGTAGAATACTATAAGGACTGGAGCGTTTGTGTTTATTCGCGCAATTTGACCAAGTACAAATTCTTTAAAATATTTCATACTCGTACTACGTTTGGAGAAACAAAAATATTTTTTTTTGTAATTAAGAGTATTATTTTAAAAGTACTTCCACTTAAAACTGGCCCTTTAAAATGTACCAAAGCCCAAAATGCGGTCTATATTTTTTCAAATAAATCCATCGTAGCTGTCACCGTGTAACGAAATCAGTCACAATTAGAAGAAACTTACCTGCAAAGAGATGAAGGAAAAATACAAATATTATTAAGTAAATAAATGTTAAGAACGTATTTTTTAAATCATATTTATATGTACTACATAACTACATATAAGAGCTGAAGTAGACACTTGTGTGAAATATCAAATAGGCATTGTAAATATTGGCAAAATCTACTTAATTTTTTTCGAGTATTTTCTTGCAATGGCACTCGAAATAGTTGCACACTTACAAAACAAATGTTTGCCTATTCAAAAGCAACAGCGTAGATGCTTGTGCACAAATACAGGCGCAAATACCGGCACAAACACATAAAGTGGCAATACCAATTGCGAAGAAAAAAAAGGAAAAATTATGCGGAATCTGAGAAGTGTTTTGTGGGCGTTTGCTTGTTTGTGTACTTTTGGCTTGCGCCGTGTTTACGTTATATATATGTACATATATACATTTGTATATATGTATGGGCATATGTTTGCATGCATGTTTGTATATTGGTTGGTGTGTCCTTGCAAATTCTTAGAGTTTACGTTCGAAATGCGATATTTTCCAATTTATTTCACTTTTTATGCGATTGTTAGCGCCACGTGTGTACAAATGTGTATGCATGTGTGTGTTTGTGACGAGGCAATGAAATCAAAGTAAAAAGGCGCATGAAAGCAATTCAAAAGTGCAAAGAAAAAAATCCTCTAGCCATTTATATGTATTAAATAAAAACTCAGTGAACGCGTGTAAGCGAGCGGAGCCGAGGCAGGCAGCGCGGAATGAGCAAGCGAAAAGTTGAGCCGACATATAAGTGCCAAATCAATGGCATTGCAAATATTTGCACAACTTAAGCGGATACTGAAAAGAAAAACGGGAAAACTGGAGCAAACAGAAAATAGAAGAATAAAAATATATTTATGTATATCGAAAACTAGTGGCAGCGCTAACTTTTGAGTGGCAACAACAATAACGCATTGCAGGCAATCGCGATGTAAGGCATAGATGGGGAGGGGGGCGAGCGTAGGTGGAACTAAATGTGAAATAAAGAAATCGCATTGAAAATTTTTAACAGCAAATATGTACATAAATACATACATACATAAATTGAACAATCGACTAAACGAATGTGTGTAGGAAAATAAGAATAAACGCTAGAAAAGTAGGAAAAAGTATATGTACGTATTTTATAGAAGCATAAGATGTTTAAAATTCACGCCCGCTGAGCAATTTAAGAATCTTAGGTAGAAATTGCCTATCAAATAGCACATCGAAAATCACTTGCTACGAATATTTTCAAACGCCCACACACACACACACACACTCTCCTGTATTTAAATAGACAAAGACATACTTTTATCCGTGTAATGCTTGTTAAGCTTAGGTAAATATGCTGGCCGTGGAAAAGAAGCAGTCAGGCGCTAGGAAAACTCTACTTACTTACTTAAGTACCAGCGTTTATTATACAATGTAGATGCACATAAAAATATACTCATATAAAGGCGCTCATATACTGCTAGTCGTATGCGAAGTTAACTACATACATTAGAACATGAGCCTCTGTGCGTGTTACTTTGTTACTGTACTTATACACTTATATGTATATGTATATGTGTGCACACATATGTACATGTGTACATGTCCTTGTATAGCAGCTCATTTTTTATTGCTCGTCGGGGAAAACTTTAACTCCGACATTGGCGCTTAGTTGCCGGTAGAAATCTATTGCGTCAGAAGTTAAGCGACGAGCATGCCAAATGTGTAAATTTATCTGGAAAGAAAAGCGATAGGTATTGCAAAAGATGTAGCAAAAAGATCTTTACAATGCACTATGGGCCAGCAAACGATAAATAGTGGCCAATATTCGAAATCTTATCGGAATGGCTTAAAATTTGCTACAGGGTGTTTTGAAGGCTATTTTGAATTATGATTTTACTGCATCTTATTAATAAGAAACAAAAGAAAAAAAGGAAAATATTTGTTAGTTGCTGGAAATAAACTTACTATAAACCGCACTTGTAAATTTCAAATGCAACTATTTTAATCAAAATGAAATTTTCATCACAATATTGAGGCAATTGCTTTAATATTTTACTAAAAGTTACCACAAATACTGTATATTTTGGCTATTAGCATCAAAAATTGAAAATCTAAAATTGACGTGGCCGTTTTTGAATGGCCCTCTGTGCAATGTGAGAAGGAGCAAAACTGGGTTTGGTATATGTTTTTACGAAAAAATGCTGAAATAATTGAATAATCACAAATTGGACCGAGCATCGAAATTTGATTTCTTGTAAATTGATATTTATGTAGACTCGTATATGGTATACTAGCCAATGCCCGCTTGCTTCGCAGTGCCTAATAAGATATTATGCGTTGGCCAATACAAAAATAGCGTTTGACAGCAAAAGCGGTCTGTAAAGTAAACATTTTTAGTTTAAATTGAAACGAATAAAGAGCAAAATCCTCCTCATACATTGGCCAAGAATAGTAGCGCTGTGATACCATATCGAATACTAATCCCTTTCGATGTTATGAGTTTTAACGATGGTCTTATTTCCACCTGTGAGATCTCTGCCAAGCGTGCGTAATATTCTTCTATGATCTTGCAACTTCAACATTGGTCCGTAAACCAGTTTTCAGTTATAGGAGGGCCAAGAAAATCCCAGGATCAAAAGTTTTCCCGTACATTGATTTAATGTCTCGTGTGATCTCTTAAACATCGTTGAAGTGAAGCCATTGATTGTCTACATAGTAGGCTATAATAGGATCATATATGCAAAGTATAACCTCCGACAATTTGACTGGTTTTTGAGTTTAGTCCGAATAACGAAAACTGCTATCATTTTATGTATGTATGTACATTAGAGTGGTCTAAAAAAAAAATTCCAATACAGGGTTTGGGGCACCTTCCAAAATTTTTCTTTTTGCCGAAAGAGGTGCTGGTAACAAACCTTACATTTCTACACATACATTTAGAAGATGCTCATCATGCACATATTTTACTCTAGAACTATTGTGTATATATATTAATCAAAGAATTGGTTAAGTAACCTAAGAACATTTCAAATTTAAATTATCTAAAAAAAATGTCACAAGTTTCAGTTGTCATGGCAACAGTACATTTTTATAAAAATCATCAATAATTTTGTTATTGAGCACCCTATATTAGTTGCAGTAGAAAACTGAAAGTTGGTATAGATATTACAAATATTAATTTGAAAAATTGAAATTCCCACTCCTTTTTTAATTCTTCAAGCTCTTTCTACAGACTGAAGATATTGTCGCAGAGAACCAGGATTTCATTTTAAGAATAAGGGATCAAAATACCACCTGTTAAGATCTATACCATTTTCGTATAAAATATTTTGTGTTTTTCGAACAGCCCTAATGTATGTGTATATGCCTGCTAAATGAAAATATATTTTAATATTGACACTGAATTAAATAAACGTGCTAAGCAGCAGTTTAGGAATCAAATTTATGTAGATTAAGATCCATACAAGGAAGAAGATAAAGTTGAGTATATAGAAGAGGAAAGGTATAAAGGCAAAGATTAAGATGAGAGTAAAGAAACCAAAGTATACTGGCAAAGGTGGGGTAAATACGTAGCTTAAGAAAAGAATGAAGTTCAAGGAAAGTATACAAATAAAAATTCAAAGATAAATATAAAGATGAACATAAAGATTTGTGCGAAACATGGTAATATGTAGTACTAGGTTCCAGCATAAAAACATCCACCAAGCTACATGGCTGTCTCCAGATCGAAAAACGAGAAACCAAGTCGATGATATTGTGACAGACGGAACGTATGCTTCAAGCGTTTTAGAAGTATGTACACTCCGCGGGCCAAACATCGTCTCGGACCACTATCTTGTTGTAGCACCCACCTTTGTGCAGCAAAAAATGTGCGCCCAACAATGCAAGGAAAGCTTAACGTCGAAAAGCTGCAATCACAACAGGCAGCCAATTTATTCGCCCCTCACACACCTGCTCTCTGAAAGCACTCTTCAACAATCCGACATAAGTGGAGCAGGGATTTCAGCGAGCCCTAAAGAACAACTGGTATGATGACTAATGTCATGAAGCCGCAGAGAAAAAAGAGACGCCGCATATAGGGCCATGCTGCGTTCGGGCGCAACGCGAGTAATGTGGGACCATTTTAGGGAACTGAAGAAGGAAGTGAGACATATTTGCTGCAATAAGAAGAGAGAGGCCGAAATACGTGAGTGCAAAGAGTTTGAGATGCTGGCCGACAGGAAGAACGCCCGAAAATTCTACC
>NW_016160117.1:25517-41024 GCF_001687245.7 Rhagoletis zephyria | reverse complement strand
ATATGTGTGTATGTACATTAGGGCAGAGTAATTTAATTTCGAAAAAAGTGTATGGCATATTCGAATTGTACGTTCGATTTTAAGCAAAAATGGTGAAAAACTATATACCAAAAATGACGTTTGAGCCTCACAGTTTTTTAAAGAAAAATCAGTGCACTATAATTTTTTCTGAACGAAATAAATTTTTAATTTACAAAATTTTGTGTGTTTCTTCATATTTAAGAAACTACTTCACATGTTCGTTATGCTTGTTTATTTCGTACAAGATTTTTTGGTGTAATGAAAGGTAAATTTAGACAAAAAAAATTAAATATACTGCTTTATATATATACCAAAAATTACAAATGTACACCAAGTTATACACCAGCCTCTGAACTGTTTTCTGGATAATAGTCGGGGTACAGATAAGTAAAACTTTGAACTTTTATAGATTCAAAGTTCAATGTTAAAATTTCCGAAAAAGCACGAAAAGGTCTGAGAGATTTAAATAACCACAAACAGTACTAATAAAATGCCGAAATATCACAAAAATGCATCAAAACCTGCAACCTAAAAATTCTTTAATTTTTTAATAATACTTAATGACCTCCGTGGGCGTGCACTTCTAAAGATGAATTAAAGATTTGTGCATATTTTTCTGTTTTGCATTTAGTTCCTACTGGTATTATTATTTATACATACATATGGATATGTTAAATAAACATAGCCATATTGTCACATCTTTTATCTTTGCTTTTTCCAAGCATACATACAATTCCGCTGATTGTCATTGTTGTTGTTATTGCTGTGGCTTTTTTTTTTGGTATTTGCACAAAATAATATTTGGTTTGCATATTTTTCCAAAATCGAATTCCAAATTCACGTTTATCTAATTTCCTTTTGTTCCTCTCAATGCATACGTTACATCTCCACATTTCCATATGCTTTCTCAAACCACCAAACCATGTATGTATGTTTCTGTGCACTTATACATTTTGAAAAATTCCATTGACATTTTTTGTATCCTCTCACCATGCAGATATCGCTATCAACCGTTTGTGGCGGCGTTTTTGTCGCATTAGCGTACGTGAGCTTTTCAAGGAAACAAAACCAATAAAAAAAAAGAAAACACAGTCGCAGCTTCTTCTTCTTTGTGTTGTCGAAGTCAGTGAAAATAAACCCTTTTTGGCAATAAATATAAGCGTGTGTGTTTACCTATAGCATAGTATACATATATGCCAATGGGAATAATTGCCCCCTGGAGTTGTCACAAAGACTAGGCAAGACCATCGTTTTTGCAATCATAATTTTATCTGCATATTTTAGATATTTGAACTCAATGCATTTTGATGGGCTAAAATCACTTTTCTAAAAACCTGCTACTATTATTTATCTGCATTACAATGATTTGCCAACAAAGCCCAGAAATTTGTTAAAATAACTGCGAACTTGTTAACCTCCATTTTTGAAATTTGCCGAAAACGAGCAAACAGACAAATAAATTCCTAGCTAAATAAAATCGCAAATATTGAAGAAAAATGCGAAAATTGTCAAAGCTGAGCACGCACATTCCTAGAAGTGCAGTAAGGGATATCTTGGGAAAAGTGAAAATGGCACCATAGCGCGACAGCTGCTGCCTTGAGGAACCATGCGGCAAGCTATGTATCTGTGCGTATATTTACTTTCTTTTGCTTTCGCTATTTTCAGCAAAAAATAGAATAAATTGCTGTTATTGCCATTGGTTTTGTTCTATTTTTTTTTTTTGATCCTGCATTGACGAAATTGTATAGAAATTTAAATATCCTTGCTGGTTTTTAGCGCGTGCCTGCTTTGTCATAGCGGCGGAGTTTGTGATTGCCGTGAAGGAGCTCATGGACAGATTATGCAGTCACTTTTAAAAAATTGCGAGCGTAGGTGTGAAATTACACTAGGGGAGTGCGTTTGACATTTACATGTGTAAAATATTTTTAGAATTTAGGTTTGAAGAATTTCCAATATTTTTGTGTATATTGTTTTTTATCAGTCAAAGTTATTTGGTGTTTTACTATTTTTTTAAATTATTATAACTAAAGATAATGGAACGCTTGTTACTATAAAGGACTTACAGCTCGAAGGACTATAGAATATGTGTTGTAAATCATTTTATTTCTTCATTATTATAGAAAAGAATAAGAGCGCCTGGGCCTCGCCGCGCAAAACGAAACAAGTCTTCATTTATTTCTTAATTTCTCCACATACCTATTAGTTTGTGTTCTGATCTACTCAACTTAATACAACAGAAGGTAACATAACATAACATTGGGTTGAGTAGTTTTTAATTGATTAATTCAGAAATAATATATATTTGTGATTTGCTTTGCTAAGCTTAGGATGAGGTGTGTTAATATGAGTTGAGGTGTAGGTAGTTGAGGTTGTCCTTATCATTATCTTTATCCTTATCCTTATCCTTATCGTTATCCTTATCTTTATCCTTATCCTTATCCTTATCCTTATCCTTATCCTTTCAGGGTCTGATTACCGAGAAGGTACCAAGAAGATTACTTTTAAATAAAGTTCAACGGTCGCATATATTTCTAGTAACACTATGAACTGATATACGGATACACGAATAACAGGTTAATATCCATTTTCCGAATATCCGAATAATGACTATTAATTTTGCTATACGAATATCCGCTTAATAGCCTTTTATTTGGTTATCCATCCGGTTAATACCTAATATTTTTGTTATCCAGATAAGCGGATACTCGGACTTTCGCATCAGCTATTCTAGTATACGGACTATCCGAAGCCTTGAAAAATCCGGATAGAACTCCCATGGCCTACTATGAACATGTTTGGTTTGCGTAAGACCACTTTGTGACCTGTTAGCTTAACCCAAGAGTACCAGGTTGAACGAGCTGCGGTCGGAGTGCATTAACGATTTCATGGGTTCTGTTTTAACTTATTAAGCGTCAATTCCACAGCGTTAATTTAAAAACATTAATTTAACATTACACCCATGTCTCTTCATACAAATTATGTCGATAAAAAATATTATTATAAATTAGTATGGGACCACCTGTCAGGTAACAGCTTTCTTTAAAAACAGAATTATAGAAATCGGTTAACGTGGTCCAAAGTTATGCGGACACATACATAACAAAAAAAAAAACAAAATATTCCGACGAATTTATAACCTTCTCTTTTTTGTAAAGTCGGTTAAAAACTTTGTAAAAATTATGTTGATAAACACAAGTATCAGGTTACTCAGTACCGAAGAATTCTGCACAAAAAAAAACAATTTACTCCTTAGGTCTCCGCACATTACGCGCCTAATCAAAGTAGAGTAATCGCTTCGTAATGCCGAAACAAATGCTTGACGACTCGACTTCTGCACACTTGCACGCCCTGAATAAGTCACCCGCTAATAAGCTCTTTCTACACATAACACATTTTTTTCCGTTCTTTCGCAACTACACACTTCAGAAAATATTTCTGCGCCGAAATATTGCATAAACCATTGTGGTTTAATACAATTTGCACGTATTTTAGCACAACATCATTGATTTTGAATTATTTCCTATTGAAATTACAAATAACTTTTATTTCCAACACAGAAAATAAACAAATGACGATTACAAAACGACAAGCGCCTTACAATGTTGGGCGGTTGATTAGGCGAAAACATGTACAGAGCTTCATTGAAATACATGTGCTCGGCATAAAAGCTTCATACTTTAGTACGCCGAAACGATTACACTACTATGATTAGGCGCTTAATGTGCGGAGTGCCTTACTTTCACATTGGTGAGAACTTTATACAAATATTCTCGGAGATAACACCCATCTGGATAACCTTAACTGCAAAACCTTATCTGGAGAAAAAACTTTATCAAAATATGGGAAACCTATGGATATATATGTATACAAAAATTCCTCTTTTCAACTAAGAAGACGAGGAGCCTTGGTATGGATTCTTATGCGTCTTTATGAAGCTGTGCGTTCACCTGTTCGACATATTCCGATTAAAATACTTAAAATCTTTTACTGTTACTCATTCATTTGTATATTCTCTAGTAAGATTTAAACTAGGACATAACTTTTTGAAAAGCATTATTCTTGCAGATTTGCTTTTACCCTTTCCATTACGTATTGATTTAGTAGAGAAATTGGTGAAATTCACATTTCTATTTGCTTTTGCACTGGCACTTCTATTTCTATTTATTACTTTCACATTTCTCCAAAATTTCCTGATACAATCTTTCACTGCATTGCTTTGGCATCCATCAAATTACTTTTGCTAATTACACATCGGATTGCGTTATTGCAAAACATTTGTTGTATTAAAGAGCAAATAAAGAAGAAGAAGAAGAAGCTGGAGGAGTAGCAGCTGTAGAATACACCTATATAAAAAAAAAGAAACTTTCCAGAAGGTGGATAAATGCGATCGCATTAAACTAGCAATTCGGATTTCAGCAGCCATGGAATGAAAACCACCAAAGTAGCCAATAAAATCATAGCCATTGCGATTTTCTAAAGCACGGACACACACACACAAACAGCGAAACAAGCAAATGCATTTGCAGCTAAACAAAAAAAAACAACAACAACAAATACGACACGGTAATAAGAAACGCTACAATAGCAGCAGCAACAACAGCAACAACAACAGCACACAACAATGAGTAATAATCGCCCGCACTGCTTAGTGTAGTATAAGCGAGTAAAACGAGCTTCGGCAGCTTCGGCGTGTTAGCGAAGCGGCAGTGGGGGACGAAATCAAGGGAAATTACACTTAGTGGCAGAAGTAGCAGGCGTGCAACAATGTTGCAACACGCATTGTGCATTCGTATTTAGTATATTTTTATATGCGCTATTTGTGTGCCACTGTATTTGCAACAAATCTTCTCTTTGTAGAAATAAATTCCAATTTCATTCGATGCAGTCTTGAATGCCGGAGAGCAGGCGAATGTAGCGAGGCGAGCCAGCAAGGAAGTGCAAGGCGAGCATTAGGCGAGTGTACACATATACATACATACATACATACATACATACATACATACGTATAGTAAAACACCAGTAAGGAAAATGCCATTCTACAGCAATTTCAATTTCAACATTTGCTCAGTGATGCATTTCGTCCATTTCGTTCTTCATTTGATCATAAAAGATTTCATGCGTCCACCCACATCGTTGCAAGTGAAATTTTGCAGCAAAAACGTACTATATGTACATATGTATGTAGCTGAATATGTGTTCGAGCTGGAACCGCTGCAATGACCGGAATGTTGGCTTGGAAATGCGTACTTTTATAGCGGGCGGTAATAGTGAGAGGGAAGGGCCTATTCTGTAATTTGTGCTAGTAGAGTAAAAGTGTAGCTGAGTTTATTGGGGTGATTATCAAGAATACTACGTACTTAGTTTTGAAAGGTATATGTAGCTGGTGGCAATCAAAATTGTGAAAGGAATTCAAACACGTCAAGGTGCAATTAGCTATTCAAAACATCAGCTCAAAGTACACTTTATATATGTTATGTTTATAGTATGTTTTTTAATTGTGTAATAAAGTTAGAAAAGAAATTGGTGGCTCAGAAATGAAGTTTTTAATGTCAAATTGCCGCACTAAAAATTACTTTGATCTCAATACTATATACATATATGTACATACGGGATATGAGCATACATATTTATGTATAAAGATCAATTATCTAAAAAGTACTTGGAAATAACATAGCCACACAAAAAATATTTTGACGTGCCAAACATGAACTTGGCATCCATTCTGCTCCATCTCGTCTCGAAATAAATGGCGTATATTATTTTATGCAATTAATATTTCAGTGGAAATACCAACAAATTATGTTTAGGAGGCCAAATACAAGTCCATAATAAAATAAATAAGTAATAATCTATGCAGGAGGACCAGAGGCAATAAATTAGCCGAAGTGAGGCCTTCACCGTTAATCGAAACGTTGAAACCCGATGTCTTTTGACCCTAAATTGGAAGATATGGTTGCGAACGAGATGTGGATACGGCACGGTAGCGCAATATATATCCTGGCACGATTAGACACAGAGGTTTTTTTCACTTGACCTCGCTAGACTTGCCTACAAGCCACAGCCAGTCGACATAACTAAAGCTAAATATGTGCATTTGACTCCGCGCTAGCATTAGAAGTCACGGCGTACATTTGAACGAACTATACTATGTACACACGAAATGGCATAAATGGGCCATTTAAGTAAAAATAATAATTAATTAAATTTAATTAAATTTTGTAATAATATGTAAGTTACTGGATTTCACTTTCTTTTACCTAAGAGCCCTCAGCTCCGTCCGCGTTAAGTTCGGTTTAACTTTAGGATTTTAAGGGCCATTTTCTTAAGTAGGCTTTAAAATTTATCGATCCTTTAAATAAACATTTCGTTCTGAAAAAATTTAAAACCTACTTAAGAAAACGGCACTAAATTTAGCAAAAAAGAACATAATTATATCATCGAAAATAATAAATTTTATCTAAAAAAGCGGGTCGATTTTCAACTGATGGCCATTGCAGTGTAAAAACATACAGTACATAATATTTTAAAATTATTCTTATATTAAAAAAATGTCTGAATAAAAGAAAGCAGCTCTTTGGACCGTTTGCATAAAAACTAAGCAATTGCTTTTACCCAAAATTTCATATCTTTCACTTAAATTTATTTCAATCAATCAAAAAAAAATGTCTGAAATTTTAAGAAAAAGCTTCTGCTTAAGTTTTATGCATACGGCCCTTTGTTTCATATCAGTATCTCAAAGGTATATTGCATTTATCATTTTTGTAAAGACGAAAGGTGTTCCATTATGAAAATGTTCACTTAAGACATAGACGCTTTCTGCGCATCTTTCAACATGCGTCTTCTAGTTAAGTTTAGTATCTAACACGACGCTATGGTTGCCGTCTTGGTGGATTTTAAAATATTTGGAGGGGGAAGGAGGGAAAGGAGCCTAAACTGTGCTGTTCAGTTCCTTTTTTCTCGGATTAGCACCCACAGGGGCTTACGTTTCGAGGCCGGCAAGTGTTGTGTTTCAATAATAAAAGTTTTGCTAAGAAAACCGTTTTCTCTCTCCCTCTAGACAAAATCGGCTCCCTTAGCACGGCCCTGTGTGTGTGTGCAACCTTTTATAAGGTAGTGTCAAAACTAGAATGTCACCAGTGAGCCAACATTTAATTATTGAATCATGGGCAAGTGTTACCTTATCAGAGCTATACTGTTTCGCTATTTATTTATGCCTCGACAAATACGTGCGGAAGTTGGTCGACAAAAAAAACCCGTAAGTCGTAGAGCGCCAATAAAATATATTGATACCGTTTTTATAATGAGCGAATTATTAATTCGAAACTGCGCTTGTTTTGCTTTTTCCATTTTATTTTCTCATTTCATTGGCTTCCTCGCTTCGAATGCTACATTTTAGATTTTTTCTTGAGCACTTTTTGTTTGCAGCCAACACAGATTTGTTAGATTCCGTCTTTTCCAATACTGGTCAGTGCGAATGCTGGTTTTCTTATTCACGTATATTGATGTACTTTCTTTGCTTTTGCTTCTACGACGTTTTTGTTGTGCTCAAGCAATTGAAAAATAAAATTAATTATCGCATACGATGCGAGAAAATCTATACTGTTGTCGCCAACGTCGCCTTCGCTGTCGTCCGCCTGATGCCAATGCGTTGCTTTTTAAACGTTTCAACTCCTTCAGCCGTTCAGTATCGTACGAGTATTATGCTTTCATGTTTCGCTTCCATTCATTTTGTCGTTTCCCATTTCTGCTCACGCCTTACGTTCTCCGCCTTAGTGCAGCTAGGACGCGCGTCGTAGATATCCTTTCTTTTCCAAACGCTTCTATGTACTTATTTTCGCTGTGCGCGGAGTCGTCTATTATGTGCTCTTAGGTGTGCGACGTTAGCGGGATACGCTTGTCGGCCGCGATAAAGCGGTGAAATGGATTGCGCGCTTTTGTGAGATTTGCCATAAATCGACGATTTTGCTTTAAGCTCCGCTTCCGGCTGTTGTGCGTTATCCGCCAAGCAATTCCTCTATCACCGAGCTACCTCTTTCGATCGCATTGCTATTGTGCTAGCCCGTTCATTGGTATTCTATAGTATTTTATGATTTTTTTTTTTAGCGTAAATGTGAATTATTTGCAGTTTTGTAAGCGTTGAAAGTTTTCAATAATTTTTGCGCAGCCATCAAATTAATAGCACAACAAGACGTCAGTCAGCACAACACTGAGCTGAAGTCATCAATAAGCGTTACAAATTTTATTTGGCTGCACGATTTTGTTATTAGAAAATATGCGATGACTTATTAAGGGGAGATTATTGCTAAAGTGGAAGTTTGTGTAGGCTAAAAAGAGTTGCAGCAGAGCAGCTTAAAGTTCCATACAAATACTATACAAATTTAAAACTTTTTTCCCTAAAATATATGTAAATTGAAGAGTGATGGAATTGACTTAAAACTTCCGTTTTGGCTTTTAATTGCTTACCAACACATGAACAAAGTAATCTGAAGCCACTTTAGTCAATTTACCAGCCTCAAGTTAATAGCTTAAATCTGACATTTTTCTGATGTGAAAATCTTGTAGGCATTTCGTAATACATAGCCATGTACAAATTTATAAATATACACACGCATGCTTTAATGTTTGTACATATGTACACTTAAATACATATGTACGCAAAATGTTAAGTACTCAAATAAGCGCATGCAATATTTGGGTTTCTAAGCTGGTTGTACAAATTGGATCCTGTTTTCATTTAACTTCAGCTGAACAGAAATTTGTCGAAGCAAATTGAAATCAATTGTTAAAATGCGAAGGCAGCAAAATTACTGAGCCTCATGCATAAAACGTGAACTTAAGCTTCGACTCGATTTTCTGGAGTATGAGCTCACTTGATTAGTGCAAAAATTGAGTCTGAGCTTTAGCTAACTTTTTATTTATGCGTGGAAACCAATATCTTGCCTTTGTAATCCTTTATTTGATTTTAATGTGGGCTTCGTTATTTATTCAAGGCATAGACAAAACGAGAAGGCAGCCCCCTCTCTCCACAGAAAAAAAAACGCTAAAGCATTCTTATTGCAATCAATGGAGTTCCAGAAACAAGTACAATACAAAATAAATCAAGCGTTTGAACAATTTTAAACTTAAAATCTTTATTTAGTCGAACAAGTAACAAAATTATTAATTTTTTTATTGCCCCTCGAAAAAATTATAATTGTTTTTTTTTTTTTTTTTAATAATTTTTTGGGAAGTTTTTAATGAGAATATTCATATAACACGTAATGGAAGTTGGCATCAAATATAACATACCTGTGAAGTTTCACGAGTGTGCCACCAAATTAAAAAATATGGCAGCATGTAGAATATCTGTCGCAGCTATTTTGTAATGTTTGAAATTTAACGTTTTTTGATTTTTAAAGTTTAATAGCCCATTGACCACGATTTGCGAATCAAATCTTCCAATTTTGCAATTGTTGTTATTTTTAGTTTTTTAGTATATATTTTTTAAGAATTGATTTAAATGTAAGGTTGCAATGGAATTTTGCTCTTTATGCAAAACTAAAGATAATGCGCGGTGTTAGATAAGCGTGCCACCATTTTGTATCAAAAACATCTTTTTGCCGAAAAATGTAGCAACTGGTTAGATTTACTCATGGTCATGTGGTAATGCGGCATCCAGTACGCAAATATCTACGTAAATACCAATTAGAGCAATTAAGAATCGAATAAAAATTCCAACAAATCTTATTTGTACCAATTTGAATTTGCGCAGATAATTGTTTGGTGTATTTTGCGCATCCGAATTTTTTACTATTTGTATTTGTTGATTTTTAATATTTGTTTTTTTGTGAGTGCTTTTGGTTTTTTTTTTAGTAACAAGTGCAAAACTGGCGTTGATTTTTTTGAAATTTTTTTATTTCATAGGAAATTCATGCTTATATAGAAAAAGTACAAAATTCGACAGCAAAAAAAAAACATAATAATAATCGACCCCATTTTCAGGCCACTTGCAAATTGCACTTCATCCGACCAAAAATTGTATGGGCTATAAAACTGCTACCTAAAAATCGACTAAAGACCCAGATCAAAAACTCTGAAATTTTGATGCAAATTTCTTAAAAGTTTGAAATTTTTGTTTATGTAGATTTTATTTAAGTTTGGGCAATTTTTGGGTAAAAAAATAAAGATATAAAATTAAGTTGAAAATATTTACACGTGGTCACTTGCTTGAGTCACTGTACGCGAAGGAATTTTTGCCCAGGTCATCAGATCTACACCGCTCGTTGGATTTCAAAAAAATTAGGTATGAAATTAAAGGGCGGGTTGCCAGATTAAAAAGAAATAAATTCCAATTATTTAAAAAGTTAAATTAATAATTACCAAATAGGTATTAATGGTTTTAATTTTTTACACATGCTGGAGGCTGCCACTTGTTTAAAAAATCAAATTCAAAAATTAGTAATTGAAGTCTGAATTATTAAAGTACAGGAGTGTCAGCCAAAAGAGATTTAAGAAGCTAGTTGCTTGAAAATATTTTGAAGAGAGTTGCCACCTAACTAAGAATTCTAATTTAATTAAATTTTATTAGGCTATATGAAATATCCTATTCGTGTGTCAAACAAGATAAGTCTTCACTTAGAACATTTAAAATATTTGTATTAGAAGAGGGTTGCCACCAGTTGAAATACATATTGCCATTTCTGGCAATCGTATCTGAAAATCAAAAACTTTGGCTCTTACTAAATTCGAAAAATTTTTGCTCAAGACATGAAAGTTATTAGAATGTAATAAATACAGCTTAGGTATTTCGAAAAACCTTTGCCACAATTTAGTGACAACTAAAAAATTAATTCAAGTTAAATTTACTCAATACTATTACGCAGACAATTAAGCTTTGGGAATTAGCCATAAAATATTCCGATGTCATTTCCGGCTCAGAGAATCAGATATGAGCCGCCTATTTATAAGTGCCTTGAAAAGCAAACTATGTACAAACATACATACTGAAATGCTGAAATGCAAGCAGCATAAATAATGCTAATACGCTGTGAATGATGGCAGCTGTTGCCTATTGATCTTGCATTACACTACCGCGGTTAGTTTTTCAAGCGTAAGGAGTGGCGATAGAAATTTAAATAAAGAAGAGGCGGACTTAAAACTTTTATCGAACTTAGACATAAGAAAGTTATTTTCTGTAATTTCGAAAGTTTAAAAACTCATTAAGTAGTCGCAAAAAAAGGAGAATCAGTTTGCTTTTTAAACACTTAAGTGTGTGTGTGGTGGTTGTTGTGGCAGCTGGCGAAGTTCTGCATACAGTTAGACTAACTAGTTCTAGACTAATCAAAGTTGTTTGTTGTTTATGCCCTTTGTGGCTTTCAAATTTCCACTGTGGATTGGTTTCAGCCTTCGGTACCACTTGTCGTTGTCATATTTTTCGTTTCGCTTGTGCTGCTGCATTGTGTATGCTCGTCTGCCTTTGTACTTCGAAACCAAACATTGTCTGGCAGGCATTTTGCTAATATCTAAAATTAGCGATTGCTTATTTATAAATTGGTTCGCGCGATTGCTTTTTATTTTCGTTTGTGATTTCTTTCTCTCATACAAATAGACAGTTAATAACTTTAAGTTACTATAAATTTGTTGAACTAAATTTACCAGAATTCGCATAACATTTCCTTCATCTCTCTGTCAGCCACTCTTTGAAAATACAGCTACATAGAAATAGGCCACACTAAAACGATTAAAACACCTTTTTTCAGTGTACTGTTCGCTTGATTTCAGTGAAATATATAGGAGGCGTGGCTCATGCTATAAAGACTTAAATTTGGAAAGCAATATTTCTATAAAGTTAATAAATTATGCCCACAGCACAGATGCATACACTTTTGATATCGCACATATGGCGAAAAGTGGCAGGTATTGGAAGAGCGGTGGCGTGGCACCTTCCTAAAATTGTTATTCTAATATCGCCTATCTATTGAACCGCTTACGAAAATTTGATAGAGCTACATGCATAGATGGGTAGTATTGGAAAGGTATAAAATGTTTACGAAAAGTTGAGTTATATGTGGTTGCCCTTATGCTTCATCAAATTTAAGTTCGTAAGATGACTCAATAATGCGTTGACTTTTTTTGAAAGGCAATTTGAAGAAACAGTGCAGACGGTGTTTTTTCTTCCAATAGGTAGCGGAATAAATGTTAGCAACATAGCTAGCGAAAGCTAAACCTGAAAAAATGGACCCATTAGGTGGCGCGAAAGTCGAGTGGTTTAAATTTAAAATTCAAACTCAAGCGAGATTTGCTCAAGTGCTATCTAATGTATTAATACGGAAACATTATTTTTGTGGTACACCATTTTTAAGAAGAGTTGATGTATTTGGTGTTTAACCGCCTAAGCGGCACTTAGGTCGAAGTATTCGAACAAATGTATTAAAAGACCGGATTCGTTCATGTTCAGCCTGAATATTAGTTAAAGAAGTAAATCCGCATTAACCAAGTGCAGCGAACAAACTTACACACTTGTGTTTAAAAATAATTCACTCGTTCTTCATAGGGTATGCATTTTTTATGCACTTCTCAACTGCCGCAGAACAAAGCCTATTAAAGTAATTATGCTCAACAATCTCGCTTGATGTATCACAACTCTTTCAGAGGTGGTAAAAGAGCTACCATTGGCCACAGCGCCTACCCAATTTTCTATCTTGAATACATAACCGGTGCTCAACACTCCCGCTGGACACACACCCCCAAAAAACTCTTACAGAGTTTTTAAGCGGCAAAGCCACAGCGCTATAAGCCGTAGGGACTCTGCATGCAGAGGAGGTAACTGATGGTTATCATTGGCCCCGACGCCTACCCAAAACATTTTTGCTTTAATAAATTTTCATGCAAATACATACATCCATCCTGGTCCTGCCCACTCACTGAGGTATTCAGTAAGCAAGCACAATTTTTTTGGGTACTTAGTCCACATCTATTTTCATGAAAATTAAAAAAAATTGACGATTTTTTATGAAAGTTTTATATAAATTTAAGCTAATTGAAATATCGTGCGGCATATTTGTAAAATAAATGTTTACTAAACAAATATACTGGAAAATATATGTAATTAATCATTGTTTACTTATCAAATTAACAAATAAAAATTTGTGAAAAGCGAGACCATCATTTTTAGTATTTTTTCATGGAAATCACTGTAATAAAAAAACTACAAATTGAATTTTTTTAAGGGAGCGTAAAATCGCAATTAGAACGAAAAAGGTGAGCGATTTTTTTTTCTTGAAAAGTGTGAGAAATTTGCATTTTTATATTCTGAATTTAAATATGCACCGATTTTGCTTCTTTTTACCGCTAAGCTCACATTACATACACTTTTTTTTGAATCCCTGTCCTAATACCATTTGCCGGCCTTACGTCACAGACATTTACGTATGCCCAACTTCACTTCATCAAAATTCTAAATGTTGCCTTAGATTATGCAAAGCTTTCCATAGTTAGAACGGAACAGATTTGCGTAAACATCGAAATGAGCATACGCTAACACAACAAATGTGGTTACTCTTACATATGTACATATATGTGCACATATTCAAAGGTATGTATATATGTATGTATGTACGTAGGTATCTTTCTAAGCTTGCAGATATGCATATTTGCATACCTTAAACTAAATGTCTTGGGCATTTACACACCAACCATCACGCAAATGCATTCGCTTGAAAGTATTTTACCTTTTTGCCGGTGCTGCACCTTGCCTTTGTGCGGCTTTGTGGTGACTTCGACCACTTTGCATAACAACACTGTAGATTTGCATGTAACGCCTCCATTTTGATAAACACATTTACATGAATTCCATCTATTCTACATGCTTTTGTACACATATATATATATGTATGTGTGTAGTTAAGCTTACAAGCAAACTTGCATACGAGCGCTTTGTGTTGCACTTCCTTGCATGTAACGTAGTTGCTTAAGTGGAAGTCCCTTGAGCTCTTGCATTGGCTGATTTCTTTGCACAAAAGTGTGCAAATCTTATTTAGCAATATCCTTCATATCCGAAATATATCCGGTGTGTGTTAGCATTTTCTTGTAAAATGATGCCAACTAAAGACACACAACAAGAATGTGGAAAAGGCATAAAAGAGTCGCACATTTACATAAATGCTAGTGGTGGAAGCGGAGCAAAAGGCGCAGCTCAATGAAGAATATGCTTGAAAAATTGTCAAAGAATACCTCAATGCTGTGGTAACTAAATATTTGTCTGCGGTCACTCGAATGAAATGACCAGTGAGTTGGTCCTTTGTGAGTGGCTTAACGTATGCACGACCCCCCCGACCCCCTGCAAAGCTACAGAAAATTGAATAAATGTGCAGTGAACGTAGCTGCTCCAAGAACTAAATGGCAAAATACACAGATATATATGTGTATGTTTGCTTTGCATTCGATTTGCATTAGCAGTTGTATTTATGTATATATGTATGTATGTGTGTTGCATAAAAACCTCGCATTTGTTCCCATGCTAATTTGCATTAGTTGTTGATCTTGGTTTGCTTAGTTGCAGGAGAAGAAATATTTTCCGATGCAGAAAATTGCATAAACTGAACATAACGGTAATTTGCATAATTTTGCATGGCCACCGCCCATGTCAAGTAAACTATATAAACTAGTACTTCTGCTATTCAAGAAAATTGAAGAAAACTTTTATTATAGCACAACGGCGTATACGTAACCTCCAGCGAGTTGACCACTCTTGCCCGCATCGAATGCGAACATCATTTGCCTCATTTGCATCAATGCTGCCTTAATTCGCCTATAATTTTAATCTACTTTTGTTTCTTCTCCTTTTTTGTGTTGCTTTGTGTTGCACCTCATTCTTCAATTACTTACGCTGCTCGCTCGCTCGCTCGCCCCGCAACTAAATAAATATTATCTGCTTAAATAAAGCACTCAATTTATTCAAATACGCACCACATTCATGTGCTAATCCAATTAACATGGAGGCGTTGCGCTCTTTACCTCGCTTTTCTCGCGCTCTTTGAAGACTTTTCTGGCCCTAATTCCTGTTAACCACATCATGGCGCTAAAGTACCTGAGCAGCCGAGTATTAAGCCAACAAACCTACTACAAACTTGCATGCGCCCACCATCCGTTCGTCGGGTCACTAACTGACACCTGAATGACAAAATAAACAACCAACAATGCAAAATGGAAGAAGAGTAAGAAAAATACGAAAATTGGCAGCATTGAAAACTTTCAGAAATTACCAAAAACTTTTGATATCTTTCACGGGAGTTTTCGCAGCCGCAACTAAAACTTCGCCCTTTTTGCTGTCCTTCGCTATTTTAATTCCTGGCGGTCGTCACGTAAATCCTTTCCGGCTGCGTACACTCATCCGCCTGCGTACCCTGCCGCCTGTTGCGTAAATCCTACACGAAAAGGGTTAATTTTTCACCGCATAAATGGAATTAACAACTAAGTAAGTTTCTCGTTTTTTCTGTTTTTTTTTTT
>NW_016160117.1:0-22699 GCF_001687245.7 Rhagoletis zephyria | reverse complement strand
TACATACAATTATTAACATACTTTCGTACATAATCTATTGACATACATTCCCACATTTTTATGCACAAAAATGCATGTGTTGTATAGTGCACTCGGAGCGCTCGCTCCTCGCTCACTCGTCTTACCTAGCAGAGCGAGTATGCAGACAGCTACTCGCCTCGTACTGCGAGCGAGGCAACACACAACAGCCTCGCTCGTTTAATAGGAGCGCGAGGAAACAAGCAGCGCTCGCTCGTTTGGCGAGCGAGGCAAACTTCTCGTGCCTCGCCTCATTGCTGCTACGAGTACGAGCTGCGAGCGCCTCGTTGTCTGCGAGGCATTGAGTAGGAGTTTGCTCGCTCGCTCGCTCGAACTCCGAGTTTTTGCCCACCCTGTCCACATGGTGTTAATTTATCAAAAACGTTCTAATAAAAGGTTAAAGATTAAGACCTTTTTAAAGACCAATACAAGAAAGTAAAGATGAGTGCGTACATATGTAGATGAAGAAATGATAAAGGCAAAAATAACAAGTAAGAAAGTCTAAGTTCGGGCGGAGCCGAACATTAAATACCCGGCGCAAGTACCGATACATGAGTAGAAGATCGACCTATCTCGGCAGCCAGTTCGAAAACGTCCTATCTCAAAAAAATGTTCAAGAACGCCCTATTTGAGAATCTGGTCGAAGAACACCCTATTTCAGAATTGGTTTCAAAAATGCTCTATCTCAGCTGCCGATTCAAAAACCTATATCCTATACCTATACCTATACCTATATCAGCACATTTTCAATATATTTTGAAGTGAGATTGGGCATCTTTAAACCGAATTCTGAGATAGGGCGTTCTTCAACCAAATTGTGAGATAGGGTGCTTTTCAGTAAAATTCTGAAATAGGCCGTTCTTGAAAAGTTTTTTTTTTTTAGATAGGGCGTTTTCGAACTGGCTGCCGAGATAGGTCGATATTCCACTCTGCAGTCGATATACAGGTGAAAAATAATAAATATTTCGGGATTTTCAAGACTATTTTGGAATTTCCGTTATATTTATCGATCTTGTTTTCGATATCCCTATCGATTTTGTTATCGACATCATAAACGATTTTGTTATCGATATATTTATAAATATTTTTATCGATGTAATCAATAATAGATATTATCATTGATATTTTTATCGATATAAAAAAAAAAAAGTTATTGATATATCTATGAATATATTTATCGATATTATAACGGTATATTAGTAGATTTTTTATCGATATTTCAAATATTTTTTTTTTTGATATTTTCGTCGATTCTGTTTTATCGAATTTATTTTCGACATATTTAGCGATTATGTTTCGATAATTTTATCGATATTAGAAAACTTGGTATTCACAATTTTTAACTAATGGAATGCATATGTACATAGGTATGTATTTATGTACATATGGTTGGTGATACTGCAAAACATTCTATGTCACTGTGTCTTTCTTCGCCGAAGTTTTTCTTAAGCGCCTTTTTCGCAAAAACTGTTTGTATGCATCTTTTTCACCGTCGAAACACTAGCGCGCCTTTATTCGTGTCTAGCGACGAAATGACCGAGTGCAGATAGAAGAGATTTAAAAAGAAATTCCCTGTGAAAAATAATTTGTATGAATATATAATATATATATACTTTTCAAGAAAAGTAAAAAGAATTGTCACGTAGAAATTATAAAAAAGTCTTCGGAAAACTCGAGTCAATATTTTTGCCACTTTCGCACTCCCTCAACAAAGAGTGAGTTTGTAAATTATACTCAAATACATATTTAATAATCCATCCATTGGTTAGTGGGATTTAAAACTAAATATTAAAAATGCTTTGTAAATCTTTAGCAACGCTTGAGCGTGTAGTTCTACTGTTTGAGTTCTCTTTGAGCCTCAATCAATTTAGAGTTAAACATGTACAAAAACCCACATTTTTTTAGCTTTAGAAAGAAAACATCGTAGGTTTCACTCAGCTATCAAAAGATATCCATTCCTTCAACCGCTTCATTGTCCTTGTTCTTACATTTTATCAGATTCTTCAAACAATTTTTTCATTTCTTCTCGCATACAACGTAATTATTTGCAAATCATTCAAGCGCCCATACTTCTTCAACCCATATTTAGCAATCAGTCAATTCATCAACAACTTTGCCAACTAACCAGCGCAGTCAATGAAGCGACCAACAGATAACAGACATGCGCTGCCGAAAAACAATGCCGCAGTCATTTATCGATGCAGGCCGTATTAAAACACCACACCGCAAAGGAAATTTGATGAGAAAAAAAAGACGCAAAAACAAAAAGTAATGAAATTGACGAGGTAGTGACACAGCGGAAGGCCTTTGGCAGGTAGGCAGCGTAGACAAATGACAGTGGCACTATTTTATGGTGGCGCTTAAATTGAAACTTAATGGGATGGTTACATACGACATATATGCGTCCATGCGTTGATGCCATGGAAGAGTGTAATTGAAATAATAGGCATAATGCTGTACACAGATACATATGTATGTTTTCCATGCTCATACATGCGGGTAATAAAGCAAAATGCCACATTTTGTGGCCTAAAGAGCATTTGATTAGAGAACGTATTTCTCTTTGGTGCGTCGCTTTTAGCAACAAGAAGCTTTTTGCAGTGTTTTACAGCAGTTATATCAGTTAAATGCATGCCGATATGTTCATATATTCACTGGCGATTGACAGCAGACATACGCTTACGCAAGAGCAGAATAGAGACTTCTTCACATGCTCAACAGCGTGCCTAGAAAGAAAATGGCAATTTCAATTTGTTTGATTAAGCAAATGGCATGGAAGTGAAAACTAAGCAAACAGGTTTGTGTGGAAGCTGTTGAAAAAGTGCAAAAGCTACAAATTAATTTGCTGTGATAGGCTTAAGAACGAACGCAGAAAAAATCGAAAACAGTACGTTGAACAAAATGGCCGTACCGTACAAAAGAGAGTAAATGCCATTTCTCAAACGACTGGCATCATAAAAAAAAAATTAATTGAATCATTAATTTCTCTATGAGTCAAGTAGTACTTATCTAAAGAAGTGAAATGTCTGGGTTTAACCCTTTAAGATTTGGTACAAAAACTGTTACAGCAAACTCAGGCTGGCAAAAAAGGTGTAGGCAATCTTTGTCAGAACCATTATTTCACCGCATGGTGGAAGAAACCGAAGGCTGTCGGGAGTTTTATGAACCTCTGAACTTCGTACGTCAGTTCGTGTAGATACCTCAGGACGTGCCTTGGCGAGATCTATTCTGCAAGCAGTTGTCCGTTCGGATGCCCACGACGTCTGTAAGCGTTATACTAAGCCAGCGCTCAGCAACAAACAGCAAACAGATAAATTCACATTATGCTTAATAATTTTTTAAATTAATAAATGAATTCTTTTGGTACAAATAGCTGTGTATGTAGTAGGTTTTCTCTATGAAAAATATTCCGTTTCCACATAAATGCAGAAAGTCTGATTTAATTAAAAAGAAAAACATGCTTTTATGGATATTCAATAAGGTATATTCTCTGGAGTTTTAGAAATATTTTTCTGTTTCTTTTTTGTCAGGAAAATGTAAGCACTTATTCCAAAAGCTTGGCTGGCTGCATTCTTCACATTCGCCTGGACGCTTCGAAAAGGAGTGTAAAACCAATATAATAAATGTACATGCATATATGCACTAGGGTGGTTAAAAAGGGAAGCAATTTTTCGGAGCATAGCTTTTAATGCTTTCAATAGGCAAACGAGCAATGAATGAATTTCCTTTCACTTTCAAAATTTCGGGCAGCGAATTTGTGTTGCATTTATTAGTTTTTACATCACTTCCACTACCATACCCCTTGAGTTGTCCATAGAAAGTAGTAGCCTCAATACAGCTAATCGTCTCTATCGTCTGGGTTTGAACTTGTATCCCTATATTTTATTATTTAACTTAACTTTTTAATTAAAGGAATTTGACTTTTAAATGATTGCCAACCTTTTTGAAATGTATTTTAAATAAAGCTTTCTTTAATATGTTTCATTTGACATTAACATTGCAATATTTGATTTAACTTATTGATAAAAGTGAATTTGACTTTTTAACAGCAGGCAACTCCTTGCAATATTTTCGAAATAAAGCATCCTTCCTTCGGCATCTAAACTACAATATTACATTTAAATTATTGACTAAATGGAATTTGACTTTCAAAAAGGTGGCAACCACCTTCAAAAATATTTTTGAAATAGAGCTTTTTTCAAATACCTAAAAGAAGCCTTATAAAATATTTATAGTTTTAAGTTTTATTAATTTTTGAAGCAGCCTAGTATTCAGGAGAGTATGTATATATGTACGTACGCATATATTTTACTACAAAATTTTAGATATTTTTCTTATTGTATTCTCGGATTTTGAATATGAGTACATTGCATTAATTAATTTCAAAGAATTTGCTTTCCAAAAGCAGTTTTATATAGAAAACTAATTGACTGTAGCAGCATGCAACCAAGGAACTAGAACGAAAAATTAAAAAGCATGAAAAAGCTGACTATGACAAGTGATCCATTTTAAGTTGTGAGAAAAAAAAAAATAAAAATTTTGAAGAGTAAAAACAGAAGCATACTCGTACTAGCTAAAGGCATTCACATACAATTGTAGGTATGTTTGTATACTCGTATGTACATATGTATTTCTATGAGAGCTGGAGCGCTATGATATCTAAGCTTTTTTTATTTGGTTTTTATAGTCGATGAGGTTGCGTTGGCAACGTATAGAACAATACCGAAAGTGTGCAGAACTTAATGAAAATACTTGGCGGTGAATGTATGTACGAATGTGTATAGTATATAGTATGCGCCGGCATTTAATTTGTGACTTAAGAGTGGAACCCATAAAAAATAAAGTAAGCAATAGGGAGGCAGAGACAGAGCGAATGTGGTGGAACAGTAAGTGAGTCAGTTTAAAAGTTGAATATTTGCTCTAAAGTGATTTTTAAATAGTTACCAGCACAATTACTTTGCCATCAAAGTTTTAAAGTACTGCTATTTACAGCCAAAGCCACCTGGGCGTATGAGTTATGCGTCGTCACTTGCTGACAGGTAATATGGTCTGCGAGCGTATAAATTTGTTCAATTACTTTTGGCTAAGTACACAGAGCACATGAAAAGTAATTAAGCATAACGACAAAGAACTTGGAAAAACTACCAGGCTGCAGAGAACGCTTTCGAATGTTTGACCAAATGCCCGTATGCCAGGCCGGTTATAAATAGTTTAAAAGCAAATTAAATGCTATGAATTTCGTATTGCTGCAAAAAAGTTCCAATTATAACTGTATATCATTGCACATGAGTATATGTATGTTTTTTTTATTTTATTTTTATTTTTTTATTTTTACTCTCCGCTTTTGTTGATGTTATTGTTATTTAGTGCAGATGCAAGTTTATTGTCTGCACTGAAGAGTCACTTGTGCCAAATTTTTTTTATTCACATTTTTTGCTAGTCCGGTGCATATTTCATATAAAATAATTCCCAAAGCATTTGTTTGTTTGCGTTTGTTTGTTGGTGTAAAAATTTCACATTTCAGTTATTGTAACAAATATGAGTGTATGTGTAAACATTTTTATTTTTTATTATGCTTTTTTATGTTGGTCGTATATTGTTGCAAATAAAATATTTGCACAAACACAGCAAAAACAAATAAAATATAAACTTGCACTTGTGCGCTCATGTGAAGAGCCACTGCTTGTTCACTAGCAAAAACTAAGTAGAAAAAAGTTGAAATGTAAAAAAAAAAATTGAAAAAAATGCAACATAGGTACTGTACATTAGGGTGAGCCAAATAAACTTATAAGGACGCACTTACTGAGAAGGAAATTCTCCCGTTCGGAATTATTTATTTTTTTTTCAATTGTCGGCGGATATTTGAAAATTACCATTCAAATAACATGTGCATTTTAGTTTTTCATTGAACTACTGACCCCTTTGATGTAAAAATTTTCGCTAAGCATATTCTTATAGGGCATTAAATTCTCTAAAAAACTAAATAAAATTTTTTCCACATTGGAGAATTTTCTTGTCAGTAAATAGGTCCTTTTAAGGTCATAAGAGGGATAGTTAAAAGTCATATATACAAAATTTCACATCACTTACTCACCCCCGCGATATCGAATAATCAGTTTAGTTGCATTTGGCGCTGAACGCAATAAAGCAAATGTTTCTTTTTTCAACTGTAGTCGATCTTTCAAGCAACATGGATGTTCACCTCACGGTCATAATCATTTATACATATCTTATCTTTTTATACCAGAGACCAAAATAATTATTATGCTAATATCTGAGATCAAAAACGTCGCCTCGTTTTAAGCGAAATTTTTTTCGTCTTTGTATAGTAGCTATTTACGAGGAATATATTTTTTAGTCACGAGGGATGATTCAAATTTTGGATGCCGTTTAATGTTTCCGCCCAAAAGGGTGGAGGGCGTGGCAACACGCCAATCTTTACCATATTTCATAACTCCCTATCCCTAAGAAATATTAAAGCACATGCGCAGTTTCAGCGAAATCGGCGCACATTAACAAATTATTTCCACCTGCCTCCATTTATGTAGTGGAACACTGTGCGCCTCAGCGAATTTTAACTCAACATAAGTAATTAGCACCTAATGAGTTCGACATTTTAAGTTATCTTCTTGTAACTAAGAATGTAAAATATTATTATTTTAACCGTTTTGCCACCTGCTATTCCACGTGAACGGCAACCATCGCAACTAAGTAGAAAACTTTAAAAAACCAAAATTAATGGGAAACCAAAGCAAAATTTACTGCTCCGTTCCAAATTTTCAAACTATGCTGCAACAACTAAAAACTGAGTAACCAGTAGCTTTTCATTTACCGTACTGATACCACATGCGCTTCTGCTCTTGGCTACAAATACTTGGCTTGGAAAATGCTTTGGCGAACTCCACAATTCGGCTGATAGATGATCGCCACACTGCCAATACCCATTTACGCTCATACGCTCATCTAAAAACTTTGAACGCAAATAACAGTATGGTGGTATGCAGGTATGCAGTCGATGGATGTAGGGTGTGAAAGATGAAACAATTTATCAAGTTGATGGATTTTAAAACCGAAACCGCCATTTCATTACGAAAATTAATATACGCTTACATAGTTGCCGTATGCATTATATATGTATGTATTTACTTGGTAGTTTCTAATGTCCAAGTTGGCAGTAATTCCTAGAGTGTGTGTGTGTTTGGGTGTGTTTATGTGTGTGGGAAAGGTGTAGATAAACTAGTTGTGGTTAACTGAAATTGTTTTGATGTTAGTAGCTATAATGGAAAATTAGGTGGCCATATCCGTGTGCCATGGTCCTGTTTCAATAACTAAGTATGTGTAATAAGGTAACTGTTTTATAGATGCCAATAACGGACATTTTTAATGGGAATTAGCATTTGTATTAAAAATTCATATATAGGGCCGCTATAGTGATTTAGGTTTAGGTGGTTGAGAAATATTTACAACACTCTCTGAGCTGTATGGTGAAAACATATTTCCCAGAACATCAGTTAGTTACAAATTGTACAAATTGTATTTTTTTATTTTGAAATCAAAAAAATGTTTACAGGTCGCACAAATTTCAGGTCGTAGAAATTTCCGATTTTCAAATTTTGCGTGAGCTATCACAAGAGACATATGACTATCGTGCTTTACTGGACTTGGACCGCAATCAAATGGAAGAAGTTTTGGATATGTAATTTAGAGATCTTCTTTCAGCACCTACTTAGTTAGCTTATACCGTGATCGTACAAATTATAGCTGCGCCACATTTTGACAAGTTTTAACATAAAATTACCGTAAATTTTCTTTTATTTTCTTTCCCGTTTGCTTCCATATAACGAATAAAAATAATTTTTTTTTTTTTATGAAAGAATACCATAACATCTTCCTGACCCTGAATGGAATCACTTAAACTTGCAAAAAAAAAAACAAAAATTTAGGTAAATATTTCCGCACTCTTCTGCGCTCCAACTTCAGAGATGTGCTTGAGACGTGTCATTTTCTAGGTACATATTTTTTGTTTGTAATCTACCACGAAAAAAACCAAGCAATTTGACTAGAAGCTGCATATTCAAATAAGAACTTCTCTGCTATTTAAATATATACATACATACATACACATTCATAATAGGTATGCACTTGCTTATCTTTCATTTAACGCATGAATTTATGTTGGCATTTGCGTGAGGTGAAGCGTTGCTATGGGCGTTCTGAGTAGGGCGTTTGCTTTTTGCAGATATGTAGATATATATTTTGCAAGTTTAAGTTTTCCAAAATTAATTACAACTAACTTTACGTTAGCAATATGTCATTGCCAAAGTACACTTATTTATGTGTATGCCCGTTCATTAAGCTTTTGCGGTAAGGCGGTGACTACCGAGTTAAGAAAGAGAGTGTAATGGGCGTTTCGTACCATGGAAATTTAAGGGCGAACATTTACTTTGTGACTCATGATAGGTGAGTGTTATGAAGGAATAATCACCGAGTATGTGTGGTATTTGTTTGTACATATATGTATATGGAGTTGTTACTCTGTTGGCAGTTGCCAGCTTTATGCTTATTTGCTTTTGGTAGCACTAGTTACTGTGACTACTCATCAGCCAGGTGAGGTTTTTGTGGCTAAATAAAAAAGTTTCAGACATTTCAAAAACAGCTGTGGATGTGGGAAATGTACGTACGTATGTAAAAATCCGACTAAAATGGCAATAAAATTCACGCTGGTGCAGCCAAAGTAGACGTGAAGAATGTAAAAATAACCGCAAAAGTTGGTTTTATGTCTTGGCATTAAGTAAGTGTAAGAAATCGTAAGATAGTTCGTGAAAACTGAAGAGGAAGCATGAATTGGACTGACTTTTATTTTTTTTTAATAAATCTTCGCTTTGGCGGATTATGTTTGCATTTGAGCGAAAAATGCACAAAAAAAAACAGAAGTAAAGTAAAAAATTAAAAAAGATCTACTCAGCTCTATTGCAACAACACTGCTTAGACTTGTTCCGCACCTTTTTCGGGATGACTTCGGGACTTCAGAAACCGTAAAATATACTTCAGATTAATCATCACTATTAGAAAAGGTGTGGTTCAGAACTTTTTCGTGATCAATTCGGACTTTGAACGGGGTCAGTTCATTAGTTCAAGACATTTTTGGGTATAGTTTGTGATAATTTCGGGCCAGTTCGGGGCTAGTTCGCACTTTTTCTGCTCATTTTGGAACTAGTTTGGAGCCAGTTTGGTACACAGATGTTAACTGAAAAGTTATTTTTCTGTATATGACAAAGGTATTTGTGGTTTACAAATTAATAAAAATTAAGAAATCAGAAAAGAACACGAAAACCAATATCAAGCGTAACCGAAGACGAGATCTTAGGTTAATACGATGACTAAGAACGAACACGAAGAATATACGTAGACATCAATACGAATATGAAGAAGAAGTCAAATGCGACTTTGGAGACTTAAAATTAGTTGAAAACCGAAAACAAATACGAAGACTTGTGTGAACACCAATACGAACATGAATATCAAGGCGAATACGAAGACAAGGTCGAATACAAATACGTAGGCCAACTGAAGGCGAATAGGAAGTCGAATTCGGAGGACAAACGAATACGAAGACAAGCACGAAAGCGAAGACGAATACTTAGAGGAATACGTAGAAGAGGACAGTGATGGCGAAAATAAATACAAACAGAATACCAAGAGGAAAAATCAGACTAATACGAAGCCGGCTACAGATGCGATACGATGACCAATACGAAGGCAGCGTCTAAAACGAATACGAAATGTAATACGAATACTAATACGAAAAGGAACACATGTGTGTGATCGGGAGTCCNACGATACTAATACGAATACTAATACGAAAAGGAACACATGTGTGTGATCGGGAGTCCTAAAACCCTAGAAAAACGACCGAACTTGGGCAGACACCGACACTTGAACGCCAGAATAATTTGTTAGAAAGATTTCTCTTTAAAACCATAGCTTTAATATTATTATTATGTTAATAAAAATATTTTATTATTCTTCCTCGTTCAGCCATAGCCACCACAAATATTTCGCATTCTTTCTTCCCTCTTCTCTCTTCTATCAGCTCCAACTTTTATTTAGTATATTTACTTTAATGCATTTGTATCGCCACTTTTTTACAGCTCAATTTTTATGATGTTGTTTCAGTTTAGTTTCTCGCTGTTATTTTTGTTTTTTTGTGTGGTTACGCTCTTTGTCAGTGTTTGAAATGATCAACCACATACCAGAGGGAAAAAGAAAAGCCATAAAATAGAGTAAAGTTGTAAAAAAGCAGCATGTAAAGTACATCAGTTGAAGACCGCGTAAAAGTCAGAAATTGAAACTGCAACACACACACAAAATACATACCCATGTACATAAGTATGTAGATAAAAACACCAGCGTCATAAAATGCGGAGAATTAATGAGCAAAAACTACAATTAAAAGGTGCAAAATGGATGGTAAAAAATTTAAAGGTTATAAATGTGATACGAGCAAATACGTTGCAAGGTGATTAGCTGCCATTAAATGTCAAATACAAAGTTGCCATATGCTATCATTAAGCTAACTGACAAATGAGTGCTTTACAGCTTTTTTACGGGCATGATTGTGTTCAAGGAATTAGTTTTAATATCTCTGCAGAACTTTATACTTTTGTTGAGAATAAGTTGAAAAAAAAACAAGTAATTTTTAAGCAAAAAACATAACCGGCTTTAAATCTCATAGAAAAATTTAAGAATACCGTTCACTTCTTCATGATGCAATCAAAGTTATGCGGTCGACGAATAATCCAAGAGCTGTCTCTTCACATTTTGTCATGGTCCATACTTTTGCGTTAAATATCAGCAAAGTCAGGATGAGTGAATTATGGGGTGTAGCTTTTGATTGAAAAGATAGGATTTACTTCTCATTTGCCTAGACAATCAGAAATTTCCAGGCTTATATTATTAAAGTTATTAATTCTGGTTCACGAATCAATGAAAGTCTTTTGTTCATAAATAGTTATACCTTTTTAATGGCGATTTGTGTGCCGAGAAACGAATGCGTTGACAATTTGCTTAATGACAGGAGATGCCTCGTCTTATTCTCGTTTACCCACAGACACAAAAAATTTCACCTCAGCGATTCGTATTTAAGAAGTTGCACGATGAGGAGGCGCTCCCTCTGCAACCTCGTTTGGCATCGAACGGCTCAGCGAGGTTTTTCCCAATTCCGTTGGCATTATATCCGAGAGGCACCTCTAACCACTCAGCCTCAGCGACAATTTCTAACAGCGGTTGCTCCCCCGCGGGCAATGTGAAATCGTCGAGTGTATTTCTGCTATGAAAAAACTTCTTATAAAATCCGTTTGCCGTTCAGAGGCATCGTAAAACTGTAGGTCCCTCTAATTGTGCATTAATAACAAGATGCCCACCACAAATTTGAGCAGAAGCCCGGACAAATGCATATCCACTTAGCAAAAGTGTAAGCGCCAAGGTATTATTATTATATTATTTGGTTGGCGTTCACTTAGCTGCGGTGATTGTTCTTACAGGAGTTCGCCCTGGTTTTGAAACCTTCCATAACTGTCTGATAAAATTTTTGTAGCGTTTAACCTGTTGGCTAGCATTTCAAGCTCCTCCTCAACTTCATTATTTCTGCCTCCTTTTGTAAGTTGGTCCCAAATAGCATGTGTTGCGCCCGCTCGCCGCGTGGTCCTATAAGTGGCATTTTTCCCTGCAGCTTCTTCACATTCTTCATGTACGAGGTTGTTCTTTCGGGCTTCCTGAATTCTGATGACTCCTCGCATAAGTCGGTTTGTTGAAGAGTGCTCTTAGAGAGAACATGTGTGACAGTCGAGTTTCGACTTTCAGCTAAAAAAATCTAGACGAATCAAATATACCGAAAAGCCTGTGTCGTAGGCAGCATAGGTACACTCTAACTGGTTCATTTCATCGCACATAACTCTATTAAATTTCTAGCTCAACGCGCAATGAAACTACATACGCATACATTTTATTGTGCAAATTTTTATACGTTAGCATTCGATTCGTTTATGTTTTGTTTTTATATACATATATATTTTTCTGCACATAAAGACATACCCATAAATGTAGGTATATACATTAGGGTGATCCAAAAATAGTAAATGCGAAAAAAGTTTAAAACATTAAGCACTCACCCCTACGACTGTTCAGTTTTTCGTGTATTTTATATAGGGAAAATCCACTTTTTCGTAGAAATGGTATAGAGTCCTTGAAAATCAATATTTTTCAATAAGAAGTATCTATTTCCTTTTAGGAGACTTTCAGTAATAACACCTAATTGTTTATTAACCATTTTGTAACACTTACTATTTTTATAGGTACCCTGAAAATTCCCAAAAATGCATTCCAATGGGGACTCACGAAAAAAATCGTTTTTACTAAAGTATGTTAAAATAAATAATTGGGTATCATTACTGGAAGTTTGCTAAAGAGAAGAAAGGTTTTCCCATCGAAAAATATAGATTTTTTAGAATTCTATACCATTACTACGAAAAAGTGTTTTTTCTCTATCTAAAATACATGGAAAACTTCATGGTCTTTGAGGCTGTTTTAAATATCGTTTAATAAAAAAGTACGGCCACTTTTTTATTCCATTTAAAAAAATTCGAGCGGATGCGAGCTTTACATTTTAAACTTTTCTTTGACCACCCTAATGCACATGCCTACATACGCGTATGCAAATGTGCGCCTCATAGAAACATAACAAACATAACAATAGTATTCATAACACCTGATCCATGAAAACTGAAAATAGTAAACTGCAAATAAAATTCGAGTGCGAAGTCAGCAACGGAAATTCATAAATATCGAAATATTCACCTCCGTTTCACACGTAATAAATATTCGTTTGTGTATGCTAGTGCGTGCGGAGTGCGAATAATAAACAATTTTTATTGGAATTTTACTTTGTTGCACAGCAAAATTTTAAAGAAAATGCTGACCTGGCGCAAGCCGGATACACAAACATACACACACATACACTTGTGGTTTATGTAGTTGCAGATGTGTGTGTGTGTGTGTACAGTTGTGACTCTGCAAAGTGTGTACCCTGCAAAAATTTGAGGACAAATGGGCCAATGCCAGAAACGGCATACCATATATATACATAAATATGTAGATGGAGAATGAAGTGCGACATGCCATTGCTGAAGTCATAAACGGATATTGATTGAGTCAAAGGTGCGTTGGCACGCCGGGTGGTATGAGCAACATTTGAAGAAATGCAAGCACAATGCGTAAAAAATTTCAAAGAATGTCCAATGCTGCATATTGCTTTCCTTTGTGCTATCGAACATCATTTTTCTGGCATTTCCTTTTGCTGCTGTGCTTTTTCTTTTTTTGCTTTTTTGCATTGCGCATAAACGCAAGCACAGAAATAGTTTAAAGAAAATGTTGTTGTTGCACTGGCTGGACTCTGAGTTGAAAGCGATTTCGATACATTTGCAAACGTGCAATTTATTTACGCAACGTGCAATTCATTTACGCAACTTCGCATTTTGCAAGTACTATTTGCTTTGCTTTATGCAATCCATGTTAAAGTAAAATCCATGCAACAAATAAACTTTCACTCTACTCTTAAGAAACTTATTTTAATAATCTTTAATGCGCTTGAAAAGTTTAACGCTTGAATGCACAAAGCTACTTACGTATGTATGTATTTTAATACATAACTCCAAAAGAGGTGAGATGGCATAAGCCGTTGTTGCAAGAGTGGCTGCGGAAAAAGCTACATAAAAGTAAACAAGAAAACCAATAAAGTAGAAAGAAATGAAAACAAGCCCTCTTGCACCATCGTAAATCTTTTGATGTGGCTGTAAAACTTTTCATTATTATTCTGTTTTATTATTTACTTATGATTATTATTTTTGCCTCATTTTTCCACTTATTTATGAAATATTGGAAACCTGGCTTTCACGCTCGGCTGGCGGAAAACTCGTTCACGGTATTTTCAATTTGGCGAGTAAGTATAAAAGTACGCTAGCGGAAGTCAAGTACATATAAACCCTCAGTTCGATAATTATGCCTCATTACGCTTTTCAGTGACGGTAGTTGATGTATATGGTAAATAAGTTAAAAATAAATATAAGATGCAAAAAAATAAAAAAATAATGGTAATTAAAAAAATGAAGAGAATGTGGTTTTTATTTGGTTTTTCCTTAGCTAACACTATCACGCTAGCGCCTCCTTGCGGCTCGCGTTGCATTCGATGGTAGCGTGGTCTTGTAATCACAATCTTTGCTTTCGGCGGCAGCGTGTCACTCATCGTATCTTTTATTTTTCCTACACAGCTAAAACGCAATACCTCCGAATGAACAGGGTGGCTCCATTGCTCTGGAGTGTGATTTTGTTGATAAGTACTTTCTAAGGGAAGAAGAGAGGATCAGCTGTCTTTTTGACGTGTGTAAAAGTCGAACTGTCGTTTCCGTTTATTATTTAATTTTCTCAAAGACATTCACGTAGTTATATGTACATATATATGCATAAATGTGACTGATGCTGAATGATAGAGAGCGCCTGACGAAACTCATCAGAAGTATTAGATTTGTAACGTTAAAAGAAGGCGACACAAGGTCATCGTACAGTTCCATAAGTAAAGAAACTCTTCTTCTTACCGTTTGTTTTGACACGCTATAGTGCGGTGTTTGGACAACACTCCGACTGGGAACTCTATAAGTTCGAACTGGGCATATATTGTTCCGAGATAAGAAAGGCCAAAAGTGAGTCATGGCGAAATGTCTGCGAAGCCGTAGAAGGCTGTGATGAATCATCTCGATTTAGGCGAATCCTCGCGAGGAATCCTGTACCCTTAAGATACGTGACGGAGGAAAAAGGCAACTGGGCGATGAGTGGAGAGGAATCGCTTAAGCTACTCCTTGGTATCATTTCCCAGCAAATTCTGCATATTGGAACGGCCGACTGCCTTACCACCTCCGGTGAACTACTGAAGAGGCCTCGACTACAATTAAATCTTTCGAGCTTTTTAAGTCCCCTAGATCGGATGGCATCATTCCTGCGCAGCTGCAAAAGGCTGTGTAAGTCTCGTGCCGCTGGCTCAACCTCATCAATGCGAGCTGCCTAGAATGGGGGTACATCCCGGGGGCTTGGAGCAGTGTAAGGGTCACGTACATCCCCAAAGCAGTAAAGAGCTTCCATGTATCCCCGAGGTACTTCAGACCAATCAGCCTATCTTCTTTCTTATTGAAGACTTTTTAGTGACTGATTGACCTGCACATAAGAAACTGGATTCCTCGAGAGTGTTTGAGCCTCTCTCAGCATGCCTACCTGAATGGTAGATCCGTGGAATCTTCCCTGCACGAAATTGTCAAAATCATAGAGTAGTCTCTTAAGAACAAAAATTTTGCAGTAGGTGCCTTCCCTGATATCGAGGGGGCTTTCAATAATGTCTTACCTGGGGCGGCTAAACTCGGAGTCGAGAGCCATTATGTAAGACTCGTCTCATGTATGCTGCACGACAGAACTATCACAGCAGAATGGGCAACGCCTCTGAGCAGCGTAAATTGACCAGAGGCACCCCGCAGGGAGGCGTCCTTTCACCCTTTCTCTGGGTAGTCATGATAAACGACATCCTGGAAGAGTTGGTAAGGAGAGGATGTCGTGTTAACCCACCGCACGGGCATTTGACAATTCTCGAAAGCTTTGACTTTCTACCGGAAGAAATTGACCGGGGTCACCCGGGGCTGGCCCTAAAAGGATTCTTCTCCACGCACATTCCTCTAAGGAACGAATGGCAGAAGGGTAGTCTCTGAAGAAGAGGTTCAATAAACGTATTCACGGACGGATCGGAAGGGAGAGTTGGAGGAGGTGCCCACTGTTAGGAACTCTCAGTAGATCTTATGTTCAGGCTGCCGGATCTCTGCAGCGTTTTTCAGGCCGAGGTGGCCGCTATAAAAGAGGCAGCCCATTGGCTATGCATTAATGTACATATTATGGATAAGAAGAATAAATATATACACTGATAGCCAGGCGGCAATCAGCCAGGCGCTGGGATCGCTAACGGTGTGTTCAAAACTGGTCGGGGAATGCCTGATCTCTCTCTCAACTGCCTCGGAATACTTCCAGATTAAGCTGACTTGGGTCCCGGGCTACAGTGATATCTCTGGAAAATACAGGGCTGATGAACTGGCTAGGCAGGGCACCCGCAGGCGATAAAGGGAGCTCAAGATTGTCATAGATCCCTACTGCTGCAGTTGTCTGGAAGTCGAGGTAGAATCATCACTTCGTACTCAACTGCCCGGAATTCGCTAGATAAAGGCTTAAGCACCGCGATGCGCATTTCATTAACATTCCAGAGGGGATCTCCAGAGTAGACATCAGCTGTGCGCGGAACTTTGTGGTAAGCACCCAGCGCTTCTCGTAATTTTAGCACAGTTACCGTTAAAATGAATTTGTGTAATATGCTACCACAATGGATAATTAAATGTCTAAGTGAGTCCGCTTCGCGGGTCTGCCACCATAACCTAACCCAATCTAACCTTTGTTGGAAATAAAGTAAAACTCAGATTTTGGTATTATTTCCCATTTAAAAGTGAGATAAAGGACATTTTGCGTTACTGCCGTTTGTGTGATTAAATACTTTCTTAAACCAGTTTAACAATTTTTAGCAATTAACTAACATTTTCCACAAATCCTTCGTAAAACTTTAAACCAATTAAAGTTCCACTAGCTCCTCGGATTTTTAATTTTAATTCGTTTTGCTTAATGTTTTCGTTGCCGGTCAATTACTGAAACAGTAAAGGAGTAGTACCTTCTTGAATGCTTTCATTAATAAATTCCCGCAACATTTCTACTTAAAATTTGTGTCAATGCAAATGCGGTAAAGCTACTTTGGAAAATCCATAACCACCACGTTGATCCTGCATTTGTTTGAAGTAATCTGACGGTGCTGATAGAAGTTTTTAAAATCACTCAGAACGTATTTATTAGCAACAGAGCACTTTGGCCTTTCTGGCAACAGCGTATCAAGTTATACATATACATATGTATGTATGTAGGTTGTCGACGAAATAAAGGATTTTTGGCAGCGCCCACCAAAAACACCCTTTCGTTAGCAAAACGCTCCAACGCACGCACACATACACACACACACACAAAGGTAAATATACATATAGCCGCATGTGACAGAGTTGACACTTTATGACGGGTTGACAGCTGTGGCAAATCATGTCTACCATATCCTCCTCACCCCTGTTGCTTTCATCCAAAGCTGCCGACCGATGCGCTAAGTTAAAGAAAACTTTTTGTTATACGAACAGCTTCTTCCTGTTAGCGCTGCTTATGAGTTACGACGTGGATATTTACATATTTTCTTGAAAAAAACCGCCTGCGGCGGGAAATGTGTAAGAAAAAGCGATAACAATGGCGTAAGCTGAAAGGGAGGTGAAATCGCGTCTAAATAAGTACGCGCACCCCCAACACAGTTCTTATTGAAAAAAAAATAAAAATCGTAAGTAAGAGACAAAACACTGCGTTTCATACGCTTAAGCTCACTCTATGCTTTGTTTTTATTGCGTTTTGTTTTGTTTGCTTCGATTTTTCGCGACGAAAGCGATTTACGCGAAAGCTTTTAAGAGATTATCGGATGCTGTGTGCTCAAATCGGGGATCAGCTTCGAAAGAAATACGGTAATGAGTTTACATGGCAAACAAGCGCCATATACAGACCCCTAAGCGTAGGAGCAACGACTTCAACATTGGCGTCACCGGGTAGGCTACGGCGACAAACTCTGCCAAGCCTGTTTACTTCTTCAATATGATGCATGTTTTCTTATGAAAATTTATGTACGTATATTTTATGCTACAGAATTAAGGCGTGTAAACATACATATCTACATGTGTGTGTGTGTGTGCCCATGTGCATTTGAGTTCGAAAGTTGAAATGTTTTCTTTCGAGGGTTTTCCTTAATATGTTGCTTGATTAATTGTGGTGTCTAGCGGCAACAACTCATTAGGCGTACTTAAAAATTTTCATAAAAAGTTTAGTTTAACTCATACGTATATATTAATTTTTTTTCATAAATATAGGGATAAGGGCAAGGTACCATTCGTTTTGAAATGGATAAATATTTAAAATAGCGAAAAATTGCACTCAGTATGGTTCAAAGAAAAAGACAAGCGGTTACCCATCCTTTAAGCTTGCTTAGGAATGCCAAAAATTTATTATTTTATTAAGTTGCGGTGAGTAACATTTGATAAATGTATTTATTACGCCGGTATACTGAACATTCCAAGTGAATTTTTCATATGTAGAAAATAAGCGACACCTTCAACAGAAAAAATTAAATTACAAAATCACAATAGTAAGTCCTAGTTACTTTAATTTTGCTCTTTATTATGTAAAAAAAAAATACAAAATTTCTAAGCATTCGCGCGGAAATTTTAAGTTTAATGGTAGTTTGTAAAATTTGAAAATGTATTGTTAGTTTCGAAAGAGAGATTCAATAAATAAATATATGTTATAAAAAAACAAATAATAAATTATATTAGCATTAAAAATGCTAAGTTTTGCATTTTTTAAATATTGCACAATTTTTGAAGTTTGGATTTTACGGTTTTCGTTACAGAATATACTATATTTTTGTAAAAAATAACTAAAGTAAAATATTAAAAAAGTTGATAGCCAAAACTTGTCAATATGTGGCATATAATAGCGATAAGTTCCAGATATGTATACATTTAGAAAATAACGAATTAACACTTAGAAAATAACGAATTAACACTTAGAAAATAACGTATGAATATGTATTTGAAGCAAAACTCTATGGGAAAACAGTATCTGTAAATAATTGTATCATGGTGCCAACATATTTATTGTTGCTTATTACTGCTCTGAGACAGGTATGTGAGAGAGTGAGTAGGACATTAAAAACGGGAGTTTCGCATATATAGACATCAAAATACAATTAAATAGTAGAATGGTTAAAAACTTAAAAAGCGACCGGCTTGTTCGGTATAAATTGATCTGCCTTATCCTGAGCTTCGCTTGAAAAAAAAAAATGCACCCGAAAATTTGTGGAAACCAAAAGTGAAAAGTGAACGGGTTCGGGGAAAATGATACTCATGATAAGGCTGAATGTCGTTTTCTTTTTTCGAAATAATGTTGGCCTGTTTTTTTTAAGGCCTTTCACAGCTTCACGTGTTCATTTCTCAAATAATTGCCCTTTGACTAAGCAAAATACTTAATAATAATAGAGCCAATTTTTCAGGATGAAAAGTAACATAGTGCAAATGTGCAAATGTGTGCAAGGAAACATTTTTTAATAAAAAAGAAAACGCCATAAGTTTGTAATTGATCTCTTTTTTATATTTAGGTAATACAAACATGACTTCTGATGTACGTATAACGACAGTTTCTTTTGTTAAACAAAAATAATTTGCATTGAATTTACCAGTCTCTGTTTTTGTGATTTATTTAACGGGTGGTGTAAAGCTTAGCTACGTATAACCTTTATTGACTAAAACCAAAAATGCTTTTACTAGTCCTTCTACTTGCGATTTCTTTAAATAAAACGTGTGAATTTTAGTTGAAACATTTTAGCCGTTTTTGGCCGCCTTTTTTTCCAATATAGCCGGTCGTCCCAAAAAGTTCTGGCAACACTGCAGCTGACTATGAATATATGAAATTGCAAACGCAAAAGTAAAACCGAAAGATGACCAACTCTCTCTCTCTCTCTCTTTTCGCGTGCGTCAGTCATGCCAGTTATTTTTTTTCGTTTTAATCGAATACCGTTACTAGCACTGCTGTCAAAGCGAGGCGAGAGCTAGAAGGACCTTTATTTAACTTCAAAGTCTACTACTCACATTGTGTGGGTGCTAGGCCATGGCGATGTTCGAGGTAACCGCTCTGTCAGACGTCCTGACAGAGCGACTCAAGACATATTTCGTCGAGAAGGCAAATAAGATATGGTGGGCAAGAAAATATCCGATGCATTGATTCGATTAGAATGCCCTTGACTAAGGCTGGTGACCGGTATTGCTACGGGCCACTGCTTAATGGGAAGGCATGCTAGCATAATGGGTTTGCCGGCCAACTACTTCTGCCGTAGACTGCCACTGCCCTGTCCTTTCGTGACCGAGAAGACGCTTATTTCACCAGCACCTCTTTGTCTGCCTGGCTGACCTAAGTGAAGCATTCACGAAATATCGCGCTTTCTCAACCTAACCAACTGGGTCTACTTCTGGGTGAACGGAAGGGTTCGAATTTGAGCTCTCAATCGATATCACAACAGGCCCACTGAGTCTAAAAGTGACAGTGAAGTCTTCTACGCTGGACGAAGGTAGCTGCTTCAACCTAACCTTTCCTAGATGGGCTTTCAAAAAGTCGGCTCCATAAGTTTCTACTAAATTTTATTAGCTTACATTAAAAAATAATAATAATCAAATCGGTTGAAAAACGAAAGATCCGGACTTTAAAGCTAGAGGAATAAGGCACTGTAAACTTCTTCTTGCTTATTTGGGCAGAAAGATTTTGCAGAGCCGTCTCACAAGATTACCCCACCTGATGCAGGCATGTTATTGTACAGAAAGATAATGTGGTGAACATGCCTACCTATGAATGCGCAACTTTGCCAAGATTTGCTGAAAATTTTAATTACCTGATGCCAAGCTCTAATCCATGAATCAATGGCAAGTCAATATTCTCTGAAGTTTGAAATCCCGGCGCAGGGTTTGCATTACTTGGATTTCGGCTAATCCTTTGTTACTCTCCCGCTGAGACATATACATATGTATACGAGTTTTGAAACCATTCAAGAACTGTTAGAATATACGTATGTATGTACATAAAATATCAAAAAGCTAATGCCAGTGCAACCAGCACATATTTATTGAACCATGTTAGTGCACTTTTTTTTATATTATTTTTACTCAAATTCCTAATAAGCGCAAAACAGCAGCCGGAGTCGTAGTCCTTGGTCTAAGCAGTCTGCCAACTGAAATTAATACATTCAAAGCGGCAACTGTGGCAGGTGGTTTGGAAAAAAAAAAACAAAAACAGTTTTCTAAAAAAACAAAAAAAAAAATCGTGTTACACTATTGTGGCAAGCATGTCAACAGTTATTTATTGCCACATATTTCCACGGTGGCATGGCAAAGACCTTCATGCTTCAATGTACTACGACTACTTGCCACAAAGGCAAACATTAATGCGGTGAGTGCCTGTGGCGTGTATTATAGTGGAATAATGCAACAATAACCAACGATATGCTGTATGGTGTATGAAGTGGAGGAGGTCTTTGTGAAATCAGAGAAAGTATAGAAAAGAGAACTACATACAATGCTGATACCAAGTATGATTACGACTACTAAATATGTACACACAGAGAAGTATGAAAAAATACAATGTCTATTTAGTCAACAAATATGGCAACGCGNGTTACAATGCTGATACCAAGTATGATTACGACTACTAAATATGTACACACAGGGAAGTATGAAAAAATACAATGTCTATTTAGTCAACAAATATGGCAACGCGAGGAAATCATAAAGCTTCGAAATGAAATCAATGCTTGAAATACAGGAGAAAACAACAAAAAAAAAAAAAATAAATATGAAAATCATACTCGCATTGTGGTAGTAGTGTCGGCGAGGCCAGACGAGAAGTTATGCCTTTTCAACTTGAAAGTAATATGCTTTTGTACTTTAACTTTGCCTATGCTGTAACCTGGCGGGGTTGAGCAGCGGGGGCAAATAAGTTTACTTTATGAAATAAAAGTCAACATTGACAGATTTTTCGTTATTGTTTTTCTTTTCTTTTTTAACACAAATAAAGTCTTTGTTTGTGTGCTGTATGTGTTTTTGCTTAAGCAACTGGGGTCGCTTATTGGGTACTCTTATTACACATGGCAACTAATGTGAGTGCAAGTCAAACCGCTGACATTTTACTACGTCTACTACCAGTTTCTACTTATCATACCACTGCTTTTACTAATTCCTTATTTTGCTTCTTCTTCGTTGCTAAGCATAAGCTTTCTCTATTCCGCATAACCTTTTGTTATTTCTCTAACGGTAGTTAGTTGCCAACGGTGTTTTACCTATTCTTCGGCTGATTGCAAAGTGTAGACGGGAACTGTTTTTAACTTTTTTGGCTTATAATTTTTGTGTGCATTGTTGTTGTGTATTTTATTTTAGGCCACCAGGCAGTTACATTAAGCATTAAAAAGGATTCTTCAAACTCCTTAGCATTCTTATACGCTGACTTTTTAAGTTGGCTTTATTTTGCTGTGCAGTTCTAAAGGCGAAATATTGAAGTAAATATGTGCATTAGGCATGTTTCGAATGTATTTCATAATTGTGATTGTACAATATTCGGTAAGTGCCAGCTCATGTGGTATTGCAACTGAAACATTGCACGAATGGTATTATTCGATGCGAATTCATGCGTATAAATGATGCGAATCATTCGCGTAACGAATGCAAATGCAAATATTTGCAACAACCCTGATGCATATATGTGAATGTATGCGTCCGTATTGGTTCACAACGCGCCACTGCAACTTTCTTAAGAAGTTCAAAGGGTGCTGCGTACATTTGTTTCTGTACTTAAAGCAGACAAATGGGGCGGTCAAAGAACATGTCTCGTGGTAAATAATACTTAACAACGCTACAGGAGAGTGAGTGAGATAAAG
>NW_016160116.1:66276-70057 GCF_001687245.7 Rhagoletis zephyria | reverse complement strand
GTTAGTGGGGGTCGGTCATACATTTGGACTCGATTGGAGCACTCTAAATGGGTCAAAGTGGGATTTTTCAAAATTTGCCCCTACCCAAAAGTTCGACCCAAATTGGGGGACATCAGAATTCGTTTTAGAGGTATGGTTCCTTCGGCAAAGTTTCTTATTTTGATCCCTAGAATATGATTTTCACAGAGCAATGGGCGATTTTTTTGCCTCCCCACAAATCGACCCGGCCTAATGTATATATATGTTCATTGCTTCATTCACAAAAAATAAAATGCTCTAATTTCACGCTTAAGTAGCCATTTTTATAACATTTAGAAAACGTCGTTAATGAAAATCTATTTTTGAACGAAAAAAACTTCATAGAAAATATAAAATTTTGGCCTATTTAAAAAAGTATCCACATTTATACTGATAGGAAAAAATAAGTATCCCGCAAAAATTCGTCTAAAAATGTATCCAATTGGATCTATTTAGATCCAAACGGCATCCCTGCATGTGTATACATGCGAGAGCGTAACAAAGTGAACGCAAAATCATTAAAACGTAATTGGCACACTAACACAATCACACTTTCAGCTCGCGTTTACTTGGGGTAGTAATCACATCTGCTCATATACACTCCTCGTCATTTGAATTGCACACCATTTCAATCCTTAGTATTTACAGTTTTCCTTTTGTTTATTTAATATACTTTTTTTGTAAAAATATGGCATATTCTACGGGTAAATGCAATTTTAAAATTTTTTACAAATTAAAACTTAAAACAAAATTTCTTTTCCATTTCCTGGCCGGCATTTTATATGATTTTTTCATTTTATTTGAGAGCTGGAAACAGTTCTTAAAAAAGGTCAACATAGGAGCGTGCCATCCTAATGACCTGCAGTGAATAAGTTAGTAATATTTTTAGAAAAATTTCGGATATGCAGTTTTGTAGCCCATTCAATTATAGTGTAATAAAGTGCAAGTTTCAAGTGACTCTAAAATAGCCCTGATTTCTTAAATTTTTTTTTTAATTCTTTATTGACGGTCGTGCGCATTTTATTCCATATAACAATTTTGTCGAGCATACTTTGTATGCGAGAAAATGCGCAGCACCATCACCAAAAAAATTGTCAAAAATCACCGCTATTTTACAGACTTTTGTGACTTGCACTATATTGTAACCCTTTGTTGACATTTTTTTAACTCTGTATAAAGTTTTAAAATCGGATGTAATGAATATTAAATAAACAAAATTAAAAATGAAAATACTAAGGATTAAAAGGTTGAGCTATTCAAATGACGAGGAGTGTATGTGGCGTACGTTTGGGAGAGTGAGCCTTTTTACTCCAGAATGCGTGTGCAGTGGCTCTCATTGGTATACATGTATTAGTAAGATTCGTTGCNCCCATGTCTGGTATACAGTAATCCAGATAGACAAAACAAAAACTGTAAATATGCTTATTTGACAATTTGTTTGAATGTATTGGTTGATATTTTTTCACAGTTGTCAGTTTCGTTAACCCAAATGAAATCCAATTTCAATATTTTCTTATAGTGAAAAATATTTTCAAGTCTCATAAAATAAAATAACGAGAAAAACAAAATTCAAAGCATATCAGGCGTGAAGCGTAAGCGATTATAACCGGGTGCAGTTCCTACATACATAAGTCATACCATGTTCCGAACACAACTTTCAGTGAATAATGGTGGGCTGACTTTGGAAAAATTAGGTGGTAGAATAAGTATTTCTTAGCTTAAAGGTAGACCTCTCTAATTTTCAAATATTCCACTCTTATGGTGGAGACCTCCATAGCTTTTATGAAATATGTACACAAAATTATGTCTCGACGCTCGAACAAATGCACAAAATTTGTATGTATTTGTTCAACCGCTTATTCTCATTTGAAAGAGGATAAAAGCTGTGACAGACGGCAAAGCTTATGCATATAATCTGGCACACATATGCGCATAATAATTTTACCCTTACAGACGGCAGTAATGCGGATAAACGAGTCCAACGGCCAGTCGAATTTTCATTTGTTTCGTGTTCATACTTTTTTTATAAGTTATATATTTTTTTTAAATTGCTTTCGGTTAGTTGTTGACTTTTTAATAAATTTAAACCCTAAAAAATTTAATAGTAAAATAAAAAATGTGATATAAAATAAAGCAAATGAAAATAAAATAAAGTAAAATTAAATATGAGCCATTCTTTTTTAAGTCGGACGGATTTCGTAAAAAAAAATATGTCATGTCTCCGATTCGCTTCAAGTTTTGTTTGTGGGTTCTATACATGAAATAAGCTCATCCGTGTTCTAGGATTTTTTTTCTTCTTTTTTCTCTTCGGAGATATGATCTGTCAAAAGTTGCATTTTTTTGTGATTCGGTCTAATCATGTACTTCTTCAAATCGTTATATTTCGAGTTCTGCTGATCGTATAGACTTCATCTTAACTTCATTTTAAAGCTTAAAAACGGGCTTAACATTTCTATATATAAGGTCAAGATTGTCCTAAACCTAACTTAGCTATTAATAGTTGAACCTTTTGAAGTTGATTTGCATAGTGAAGACCAGTAAATTAGGGATTTAAAGTTATACCCTCGTAATCTTTGTTTAATTCTCTATAAAAAACGTGGTTAAAAAAAAATGGGGTTTTTTCAAGAACTATTTTTAAAAAAATTTTCTATACGACGAGATGGTTTATTTTGTGAGAATCAACAATTATTTGTAATTTTTTTCCGAAAACTTATGTTAAGATATATTTGGTGAGGTGTTAAACATCGGGTTTCTGCAAACAGTAAAATTTTATTGCGGATTCCGATAGAATAGAATGTATAGGTATCCAGATATAATATTTGTATGTCAAGATTTTTCTTTAAGGCGACAAACCCCTAGAAATGGGCGTGGCAATTGCAGGACTAAAATTAGCAAAACGCAGATTTTATTGGGGATTTCGGCAGAATATCGCTTCGTTAACAATATTTGATCCACAACTTTTTCAATCCGTATAGATATTCTGGCGAAATCCACAATAAAGTCTAAATTTTTGAACTTTGGTTTTAATATAGCACGCCCATTTCTAGAATATTCTTTGATTGAAAAAGTTGTGGAACAAATGTTGTTAACGTAGCGATATTCTGCCGAAATCCGCAATAAAATCTGGGTTTTGCAAACTTTAATCCTACAATTAATTGCCACGCCCATTTTCAGGGGTTTGTCGCCTTAAGGAAAAAATCTTGCCGTACAAATATTATACCTGGATAGGTATTCTATCGGAATCTGCAATAAAATTTAAATTCTCAACATAAGTGTTGGAAAACAAATTACAAAAAATTGTTCATTCTCTCAAAATAAACCATCTCGTCATAAAGAAAAATATTTTAAAAATATGTAGTTTTTGAAAACCCCCCATTTTTTTAATAATAATACCAACGGTTTTTACCCTCCATTCCCGCCCATCCGCACGAGGGCGCAGTCCGCATGACGTACGGAACCAGTATTTATTTTCAATTTTTGCGCCGAGTCACGATAGGCAGGAGTTTGTTAAGTGTCGAGATCTAAAACTGTTCAGCTAAGAACTAAATTCATCAGCCGATTTTATGTCTTTAATTTAATGATTCATTTATTGAGAGAGGACAGTATCGATTTCTTAATGCTGAAAAGCGGATCTGATATATCAAACGTGCTGGAATGAGAGTTAAAATCCTGGCATAAGCAACGGAGTGGGTCGTGCAATTCAAAATTAGTTTTACAACCTTTCAGAAATAGGGGACAAAAGTGTCTTTATACCCGGGAGGGA